>NC_090764.1:60864997-60908827 GCF_036898095.1 Palaemon carinicauda | reverse complement strand
CCACACTACCAAAAGGATATTGCGCAAATAGAGAGAGTACAAAGGTCCTATACTGCTAGAATAGAAGAAGTTAAGGACCTTGATTACTGGGAAAGACTGCAATTTTAAAACTATACAGTCTAGAAAGGAGAAGAGAACGCTACATGATAATACAAGCATGGAAGCAAATAGAAGGAATTGCTGAAAACATCATGGAGCTTAAAGTATCAGAAAGAGCAAGCCGAGGTAGATTAATAGTGCCAAAAAGCATTCCAGGTAAACTGAGAAAGGCGCACAGGACATTAATCCACTACGCACCAGCATCGATAATGCAGCGACTATTTAATGTGCTGCCAGCTCATCTAAGAAACATATCAGGAGTGAGCGTAGATGCGTTTAAAAATCAGCTCGATAAATACCTAAGATGCATCCCAGACCATCCAAGACTGGAAGATGCAAAATACACCGGAAGATGTATTAGCAACTCTCTGGTGGATATACGAGGTGCCTCACACTGAGGGACCTGGGGGAACCCAAACAAAAAATAAGGCAATAAGGTAAGGCGCTCTCTCTCTCTCTCTCTCTCTCTCTCTCTCTCTCTCTCTCTCTCTCTCTCTCTCTCTCTCTCTCTCTCTCTCTCTCTCTCTCTCTCTCTCTCTCTCTCTCCTCTCTCTCTCTCTCTCTCTCTCTCTCTCTCTCTCTCTCTCTCTCTCTCTCTCCTCTCTCTCTCTCTCTCTCTCTCTCTCTCTCTCTCTCTCTCTCTCTCTCTCTCTCTCTCTCTGCTACGTACAATACTGTATAAATTATATTTGTAAGGTAACATATTTTGTAAATGCTTTTACTGTAAATACTGTATGTACTGTATCATTATTTATCACTATCATCATGCGCGTTAAATGCCTTGTTGTTCTGAGCGTGGTTGTTTACTGAGCGTACAGTACTTTATGACGCCGTCGTTTCAGGCGGCGTCATAAAGAAAAAGCATTTCATTTGGAAGTCCTAAGAAAAATACGTAAACTAAAACATTGGTAATAAAAAAATCAACATACAGTACTGTATAATCAATATAATCGATGCAAAAACTAACCTATACATATATGTGTACACTAAATGAGTTTGTTTCTTCATTATGATCAGAGATGAACGTAAACAAAACATTGGTTGCCATTTTTTATCGTGCTTTTTAGGTGTTTAGGAAACGCATGATATAAAATCGCCTTCAATATTTGTGCCTGTTTTAGTTTAGGGTGCTGTAGTACATGCATTAAGTGTTCTGTACATTAAAGGGTGGTTTGTTAACAGTACTACGTACAAGGGAAGGTTTTAAAAGTCCAAATATACATGTTAAATAAATAGATAAATATGATGTCACTACTTCGCGGATTTTCACCTATCGCGCCCGCGTCTGGAACCTATCTACCGCGATAAACGAGGGTTCACTGTAAGTTAAACAAGGGAAAGTTATACCTGCAAACAGTGGAAATCAGCTTTGCAGAGTACCATAGGAGTTGTTGATCTGTAGAGGGGGGAAAGATGAAAGAAAGAAATAGCTAGTCATTCCTTGTCAATCATCCCATGCTTATCCTTGGTTAACTCTCCCCTCATCATCTGCTACTTGTCCACCAAGGAGATCGAGGTGTTATAAACCATTCGTTGTGTAGCCACCACAGGGTTAATGAAGAACGTTTCCATGCTCCTGGGGTCATATCTTGCAAGAAGGGGAGGTGAAGGTCAGAAATGCATTCACCTTAACACTCGCATGGCCTGCGTAAACGTTATGGGTGAATTCCACCCTAAAACATTATGAGCTCTGGCTCACCTCTATGAGGAGGAGAAGAATTCAATGACTGGTATATGACCCTGTGTGTACCAGTCCCAAACGAGATCCTGATGAGCCTCCTTTAATCCTCCTTGGGTTGGTGAAGCGTGCTGAACCTTGGGGCGAGCTATTGTATATTCCTCTGGATAAAAGTTGGATGTTACTTGGTTCCTCACCATGAGCAAGAGACGTTGAGGGCGACCCATAAGGTACACATACTCTCTTGGTCGATGACAACACCGGGAGAGACCTGTCCTCAGGATCAGGAGAAGAACTGCTGTCCAGGGGTCCTAGATCTTTGAGGGGGGCATCCCGGGACGGAAGGAAGCAGCACATATCCTGTAAAGGGGTTTAATTACCAAACTTCAGGTAGGTAGGCTTAAACTCCGTGAAGAGCAATGAATGGAGACGAGGAAGAAGGTGAAGTCTGGATGAGATGCTCGATCTACCAGAATCCAGACATGGATGATTCTATCTTCAACTGTCTTCTTACCATTATGGCTAAGATACAAGAAGATGACAAAATGGCCTCTTTTGATTTTGTAGGTGATTTCAATGCTCAACAGAGGGAATAGTTAAATTCTGTTTCTCATACTGATCGCCAAGGCTTAAGAGATTTGGACTTTGCCTCTAAATCAGGCAAAGCTACTCACAGGTCTGGTAACTGCTTGGACCTTGTATACACAGACTACCCTAGCATTAAAATAAGTAAAATGGGTTCTCCAATTGGGACATCTGATGATTCCTTGATTTCATTAGCAGTAGAGACTGAGCATGAACATCCTGTCCCTGATGTATCGTACCCGTGTAAGATTTATATAAAATCTTAAGCAGACTGGAATGGGATTTTGCATGATCTTTTGGGCTTGAACTGGTTGCAATTGTATAATAGTATTAAATCCTGTTGTTCCTTTGAATGAGACTAGTCAATATAGGCGTATCCTTTCTTGTGTACTGAGATACCGAGTGAAAGTCAAACCCTGGTTCAATGATGATTATAAACGTGCTTATTTGGAGAAACAGGAAGCCTATCATCTATGGAAGGGTAACAGATCAGATTTGACTTGGAATAACTATACTCAACTTGAGCTTTTGCTCAGAGAGTCTATGCTTCAACTGAAAAGGAATACAATTTAACTATAAAAGAAACCCTTTCTGGTACAACCCAGGAGCATAAGTGGTGGGCTACCATCAAATCTGTACTCTTTGGTGTAAATGCAGTACTTCCTGCTTTACTTAAACCAGATGGCTTTGTCTCTCACTGTCCAAAGAAAAAGGCAACCCTTTTGGCTAATGTGTTTGACAGTAAGCATAGTAATGAGAAACTTGATCTTCCTCATTCCTGTTTTCCTGAGGCTAAACTAACTAGTTTAGCTTTTTGATCTTGTGAAATTAAAGCTCTCTTGATGGACCTTCATGCTTATGGAAGTGTAGACCAAAATGGTATTTTTCCTTTGTTTTATTTGAAGACTAGAGATTTCTTAGCTCCCAAGTTATGTTATTTTGTGCAAGTTAGCAACAAGAGGAGCTTTTAGCACTTGTTGGAGAATCGATAATGTTACTCCTCTATGTAAATGTGTTTGTGGTAGCTCAAGTCTAACTGATTACTGCCCAATCATCATAACTCTCCAATTATCTAAAGTTTTTGAACGTCTTTTGGCAAAACGTCTAATTAGGCTTGATGAAGGCAATCCTCTGTTCCCTACTTTGTAATTTGGCTTTTGTGAAGGCCTTGGAGCATGTGATGCCCTTCTTACAATCTCCAATGCTATACAGAAATCCCTTGATTGTGGTCAGGAAGTTCCTTGATTTTAGTGCTGTCTTTGACCGTGTTAATCATGAGGCCCTTGTTTTCAAACTCAAACAGTTGGGAGTAACTAAGTCTTTTCTTAGCATCATTACTGAATTTCTAAGTAATAAGTTGCAAAGAATTGTTGTTGATAGGCACCCTACTGAGTACAGGAATGTGACACGTGGTGTTCCTCAAGGTAGTGTTCTTGGCCCATTACTTTTCATTCTACATACACGACATGTAGTTTGACCAAGAAAACAAGCTTGTTGCATATGCAGATGATGCTACTCTCTTTGCATCAATTGTATCTCTTGAATGTAGATCTGGGGTTGCTGAATCCCTTAATAAAGATCTTGCTAAAATTAGTGCATGGTGCAAATAATGGTGCAAGAGGTTGAATCCAAAGAAAACTCAAAGTATGATTCTAAGTAGGTCGACAACAGTTGCTCCTCAACAGATGGATCTCAGCATTGATAATGTTACTTTAACTCTGTATGACTCTTAAAATCTTGTGATTCTTGACAAAAAAAATTACTTTTGAGAAACGCATTTGATCTGTCTCTTCTTCAATTGCACAAAAACAATTCTTATTAAGAAAGTCTTTCAAGATTTTTGTGATCAGTCTATTCTGGAGAAGTGTTTCAATACTTTTTTTCTATCTTGTTTCGAGTATTGTTCTCCTGTCCGGTCTTCAGCTGCTGATTATCACCTTGATTCATTGGACAGGAACTTGCGGTCTATTAAATTTCTTATTTCTGATATAACAATTTGTCCTAAATTGTATTTTTCCAAGCTATAGAAACCTGTAATCATTTAAATATAGAAATATAGGAATTCACTTCAGCTCAGCTGAAACAGCCGAAGAGAAAGAAAACAAGGCAGTTGTGCTGATTGGTTGGCTGGCGGTATGGGGCGGAGGAACTGGAGAGATTAGACAATAGCTTGAGGCCAAGAATAAAGGTGTCCAAGGACTTGTGCGTAAATTCCCTCAAGTAAAAGGCCGTAAAGGTGGTCTGGTGTTTCTCAAGGCCAGCCATCAGCACTTGGCCCACGGCAAGATTTCTCTTGAAAACGAGTGTGGGGGCAATGCCCCTGATCTCGTGAGCTTTAACCCTCGCTGGTGCTTGGACTCTTGAGGAAGTCTCATACGCCTTGCGGATGATTTCACGGATCCAGAAGGATATCGTGTTCCTCGACACCTTCCTCTTGGTTCTGCCGGTGCTAATGAAGTCGTCGACATTCAGGTCTAAGATGCCGAGTTCGCTTAAGATAGCACCGGAGACACCTGACGGGACAGAAGAGAAGCCTCTCATCTGGACCGCCACATCCAGTAAGGGAGGAATAGTGGAGGCCTCGAACCTGAGATCGTGGATCGCTGGGTGAAAATGTACCAGAGAATGCCTTCCAAGCCCAATAATAATTAGTAATGAGGGGAGAGAAAAAACACCATGTAAGGAGAACCATATATTATATTAAGGTAAGTAAGCATGAATCATAAACTAGTCACAGGACATAGTGAGCGTAAGGCTAAACAAACATGATAACAAGGAAACCTCCGAGTATCAGAGCACAAGCAGCAACAAAACTGACATGGCTAAGAATATCCCAACACTAAATTACGGTAAACACATTAAAAGTTACAATCATCTTAACCTAATATGTAATAAACTAGGGCTAACGAACCACCAAGGAAGCTGCGTCGTGGTGCGAGTGGCGGGTTGGAGGGAGAAGAAAAGAGATGGATGAAAGGAAGAACAAGAGATCACTGGGGAGAGATACGGCTCCCAGCTGCAACCGTTGGGTATTTAAGGGCCTGTAAGTTCTTTAGATAGTGGTGTTTGAAAACCATAGGAGATTTCCAACCCGTGTACTTTTTAAGGTCATCAAAATCCATATTTTGGAAATAATTGATGGAGGTAGCTACTGACCGGATATCATGAGCATGGGGAAATGATCCCAGATTGGCTTGTTTAATGAAGTATGGGATCTGTTGCCTAATACCCTGTATGGAAATGGTACCTCCTTGTTCTCTGATAAACAAGGGGCCAGACGATCGGGTAGCAGTCCTAGCTAAAAAGGCCCTGAGAGTAGTGACTGGACATAGAGAAGTATCTTGGAGAAGAGGAATAATCTTCCAAGGGGACCACCTATTTTGGGGGGTCTTCATTCTTAGCTAGGAACACCCTGTCTGGAGAAAGTAGTACTTCACCTGAAGGGAGGAAATCTATGTTTTCTGAGTTTCGTGAGAGAGCTGCTAGTTCTGAGATTCTAGCACCCGAGGCCAAAGCTGTTAGAAATAAAGTCTTCCTAAGAAGAGTGATATAGGAGCAGGATTCGTTGTCCGTGTCGGAGGCAAGTTTTGAGGACATCATTCAGACCAAGAGACCTTTTGTGGGCGAACCGAAGGTCAAAGCCTAGCACATGCTTTTGGAATAGACGAGAAATAAGAATCCGCCAGGTTAATGTTAAACCCAACCAGGAAGACCTTCTTCAAAGCTGACTTAATGGTGGTTAGAGTGCTAGCTACTAGGCCTTTGTCAAATATGGACCTAAAGAAGGAGATGGCTAAATTAGGAGTCATAACAGAATGGTCTGAATTCTTTAAGAAATCTGCTAGTTTCTTAACTGCCGAATCATATTGGCGAATCGTAGAGTCCCTTTTGTCTGATTCTATCAAGAGGACATTATCCGGGTCGATGTTTGCATCCTTACGAGCCGCAAACTTCATGAAATCCACAAAGTTAGGGTTTTGGCTATCCTTGAGGAATCTGACACAGTCCGAGTTTGGACCACTTGGGTCAGTTTGGGGAATGGGATCCGGAAGGGACGGAGTTTCAACTCGAGGAGGAGAGGAAACCAACTGCTCTTTGGCCAGTGAGGTGCCACTAAAGCCACTGCCCCGTTGAAGGAGCGGAGTTTGTGTAAGACTTTCAGTAGAAGATTCACTGGAGGGAATAAGTAGATCTTCTGCCAATGGTTCCAATCCAGGGTTAATGCGTCCATGGCATAAGCCTGAGGGTCCAGGTTCGGGGTCACATAACATGGGAGTTTGTGATTGAGTTGGGTCGCGAATAGATCTACCTGGAGACCTGGAACCAGCCTGAGTATCCACCGGAAGGAGTGTATGTCCAGGGACCATTCTGATTCCAGTGGTTTTGTCCTGGATAATGAGTCTGCTATCACATTCTGGACTCCTGCTAGGTGAGTTGCTGACAGGAACCAGTCTTTGTCGGCTGCCAAGGCAAAGATAGTGACCAGGATCTGATTCAGGTTGGGTGATTTGGATCCCCCTCTGTTGAGGCAGTGGACTACTGCCGTGCTGTCTGAGACTACTCTGATGTGGGTCGACCTCGGAGGAGAGATTCTCTTCAGGGTCAAAAACACCGCCATGGCTTCGAGAACATTGATATGGAACTGCTTCATGGAGGGTGACCAAGAGCCCTGAAACATCTGATGTTGGGAGTAACCCCCCCCCATCTACACAGAGACGCGTCGGTATGAACTGTCACTTGTGGAGAGGGGAACTGTAAAGGAACCGATTTGGAGAGGTTCCTCCGTTCAGACCATGGTTGTAGTCTCATTTCTAAGACAGAGGGGATCTTCGAGGTCTTGTCTCATAAAGGTATTGTCGCTCTCTTTCTCCAAACTCGATTGATGTCTTTGAGTTCGGCTTTTAATAGGAGATCGGTCAGTGAGGCAAATTGGAGAAGGCCGAGGATTCGTTCTAAAGCTCTTCTGAACACCTGTTTGTGTTTGAGAAAGTTCCTGACCTTGGAAGCTATCTCCCTTACCTTCTGTGCTTTGAAAGGTCCCAACGGATGCCTAACCATTCGAAGTGGCTTAATGGTTGTAGGCGAGACTTTCGGAGATTGACTTGGAAGCCCAGTTTGGCGAGAAAGTGGAGTACCTTCGACATAGCTCTGTTGCATTCCTGGTTCGACTGGGCCCAAATGAGCCAATCGTCCAGATAGGCGATGATCTGTATCCCTTGGTTTCTGAGTTGTTCGAGCACCGTCTCCCCCAGTTTCGTGAATATCCTAGGGGCAATGCTGAGACCGAAGGGCATGACTTTGAATGCAAAGGCTTTCTTGCCGAGACGGAAGCCTAGGTAAGGAGAGAAGTTTCGAGCTACTGGGACATGATAATAGGCGTCGGTCAGATCGATAGAGGTGGTGACGGCCCCACGGGGAAGTAAGGTCCGTACCTGAGATATGGTCAGCATACGGAACTTGTCGCAAAGGATGTAAGAGTTTAGTTTCGACAAGTCCAGAACTACCCTCAACGCCGACGAGTCTTTCTTCGGGACTGTAAACAGGCGGCCTTGGAATTTCAGGGATCGAACCCGTTTGATCGCTTTCTTCTTGAGTAACTCTGCGGTGTACTCTTCCAGGATGGGAGTGGGTCTCTGGAAGAGGGTCACTGGTGGAGGAGGGGATCCCTGTGACCATTTCCAACCCAAGCCCCTGGATATTATGCTGTGAGCCCATGGACTGAAGGTCCAATGGTCTCGGAAGTGATAAAGTCTCCCTCCTACCGGCATCACATCATTGGGAGGGAGTGAACCTAGGTCCCCTCCCTCCACGGGCACCCCTTGCTTTAGGTCCGCCGCGTTGGCGGAACTGTCCTCTACCTCTTAAGCTTCCTCTCTGGTGTCCACGAAAGGAACCGGAGGATTCGTAGGCAGGGTTGTATGCAGGAGAGGACATCCAAGAGGGGTTGGGCTGTGTACCAGGGGGAGCAGTGAGGTAGACTACTTGCTGAGGGGGAGCCGGTTGTTGAGAAGTCGAGGCAGCGGAAGACTGTGGCGACGAGTTACCCCGGACCGTCTTGTAAGGACTAAACCTCTGCTTCTTCTTGAAGAACGTCTGTTTGTGGGATTTGAACCTCCTTTTGGCTGAGAGACCCCACCTTACTTGCAAATTTTGGTTTGCCCTCGCCGCGTCCTGAAGAACCTTATCAACTTCGTTCTGAGGGAAGAGGTTCTTACCCCAGCAGGAGGACGCTATCAGCCTGTTCGGTTCATGTCTGATGGAGGCCTCAGACAGAACGAACTTCCTGCAACTAACTCGAGCCGACCAGAAGTCATGGAGGTCTATTTGGTAGGACAGCAGCTGGTTCTTTGTGGCGACTCTGAACAGCGTTTCCTCTGGGTAAAGCAATGCTAGGGACTCCATGGAGGTGATGGAGTGGGGATACCTAGCTAGTCTATTATGGGTCTCGAACTCAGTTTTGAGAAGACTCTCAAGTAATCTGGGAAGCTTCTCAGAGAAAAGAGTAGAGGCACAGTCCAGGTCTAGCTTCCCCACTGTGAAGGTAGAAGACGCGTCATCCCAGGTTGCAGAGGTACCCGGAATAAGCAAAGAGGTGGGGTCCATCTCCTTGAGAGCCGGCATGGGAGAGCCTTCCTTGATGGCCTGTATAGTCAGCTCTGTGACTTTGTCTATGAGCGGCAAAGAGATGGAGGCCGCTGTCGTAAAAATAGTGTGGGCACCTTTGTGTGGGGTGAGCTTGGAGTTAATACACCCCCACTCTGATAGAGTTCTGGCCCAGATAGCCTGGGCCTGCTCTTTCGGAAATATCACTGTTTCCTTCGGTACCTTGTCCATACGGACCAATGCATGTTCCTTTAAACGTACGAAGCCATTGAACGGGAATTCTGGGCCCGGGGGGTAAAACTCCAGGTCCTCTAGAGGGCGGGTGCCTATGCCCTCCAGAGTTAGGGAACCATCTAAGAATGGGGCATGCAAGGCAAACCGCCAAGGATTGTTTTTATCGAAGGGAGGTAGCTTCGATGCGTCTGGGGCGGAAGGAGGAGGAAGCTGAGTTTCGGAGCGGATCAGAGTAGCCACCATATCCTTAATCTCTGTCATCGCCCCAGACTGATGTTGAATTTGTTCTCTGACCAAATCTCTGACCAGTTCGATGGGGAAGAGATCGCCCCTGGGTACCTGAAAGCCACCCGTTGGTGGTGTCTTGGATTTGGTAGACTTAGACTTCTTAAGAGTCGTGGTTTTACGAGGAGCAATATGAATATCAGGAGCTGTCGAGGGTCCGGGGACCGGTGACGTTGATACTGGAAAAGCTGAAGACTTATAAGTGCGAAGTGGCTTCACCTTGGGTCGTACGGGGACAGAGGGATCCCGAGGAGAAGCCTTAGAGTTATCAAAACCTAGAGGAAGAGGTAGAAGAGGGAGTAGGAGAGAAAAGGGTTTCCACCAACTCAGCACCACTTACCTGCTCGTCCCTGGGTTCTACGTCTATATCTAGATCTGCCACGTCCAGCGGTACGAGAGGTTCGTCCTCCGCGGAAATGGTGGCCCTGACTTCTTCAATTAAGGGGGCAGCAACTTCAGGAGAGACTGCTGCAGTAGTCGAGCATGGGAAGAGACGGGAGGCCATGTCTCCATCGAGGAGATAGGGTGCGCCAGACGGGGCATTCCTGCCGAAGCCCGACACCCAAGGACGAAGAGTAGCCCTTGCTGACCGAAGAGAGTCATCATCGGCCTGAAAGATTTGTAGTGATTAGCGATTCAGGAGGGGGATTGCTCTCCAAAATATACCGTGTATGTCATATTAATGGCTAAATTAGTGTCTGCCAAAGAGAAATAAGGAACAAAAGGAGAACCCACTTACATCATCGTTCAGTAGAATTGAGGACAACTCGTAACAGAGCGAGCACAAATCCGGGAACCAGACCATATATTGGGCCTGTCCCGGTTCCCGGATAAAGGGGATGGCGCAGTGTGCGTGGGACCGACAGAGGTCATGCCCAACGGGGTCGTTGAACGAGGCAGGGCATCCTTGGGCAGTACAACGGACCTTCTGTAAAAGAAAGGAGACATGAGTCTTGGTGTTCCTTGAAGCTCTGGTAAGGGGTTAAAAAACCCTATTAACAGACATTAGTTAAATGCAATATTGGTGCTTAAGGGAATTCAGTGAGAGCTAGAGCTCTATATTAAAACAATTAAATATAAAAGCACCAGCAATGGTAATGGGGCTGTATCATCTTAAAAGTGATAATAATGACATAAGAATGAATAATCTAAAGCAATCTGCCGACCTCTGAGGGTCGGGGAAGCAGTGACAGGCCCGTAAAATAAATATAAAACACAAGCCGTAGCTAAAGGCAAGGCTAATATGTGTGAAGTGTATGGGCGATCTCCGGTGAAGCCAGAGGGCGATCAGAGGTCCTGAATAATTCAATTGTGGCTAATAATTCAATTGTGAAATTTATAAAACACAAGCCGTAGCTAAAGGCTAAGGCTAAGATAATAGTAAAGCGTATTGACGATCTCCGGTGAAACTGGAGGGAGATGAAAGGTCCTGAATAATTATATTGTGAATAATAACTCAATTGTAATAACAATGGCTATTGTGTGGATATGGCCGTGGCCTGAGACCGTAGTAAGGGCCACCGGAGGGTCGTATCTAAACAATATGAAGCCCGTCCCAGAGGGTTGTAAGTAAACAATATATATAAATAACAATAGTTCTAAAGTCATTGAGAATCCCTCATGGCGGAGTAGAACTCAAGGTGAAGTGGAAAAATGTTCAGAACTACTCCCAAGCCGTAACGGGGAGAGGACGGAACTCGGACCTAATAAATAACGCTAACTATTGAAAAGTAACCAAAACTAAATAACTCGTAAGTTATCATACACCCGTAGGGGGAGAGGTGAGGGAGGGAGAACCCGTTGAACGCACAAAACGGAAAACGGGAAATCCGCTCACCCACCTGAGATAAGAAAGAAAACGAGAGAAAGGGGTAACTCGTGACAGCGAACAGAAAACGGGAACCCCAATCTCTCGCTCCCTTGGACACAAAATCAGGACTAAAAAGCACACAACACTATTATAAACGTATAAAAATAAAATTGTAACATCAAGATAAGACTACGAACGAAGAATAGCGACTGCTAAAACCTAATCTTGTTCGTAGACTGGACATGCTAGCAAAAAGTACCATGGGAATAATAACGATAATAAAAATGACGGTTCAAAAGGCATAAGGCCAGGGACTTAACCAAGAACCTAAGTGACAGAGTACCAAACGGGCAGACTAAGATGAACTCCCCAAGACAAGGGAACAAACAATGGCCGCCGCGGACGGGCCAGACGGAAATGATAAAACAGTCTATACTGGATATAAGACAAAAGCCCGGTACTACAAAAAGCTGTCAAAACAAACTATGGTACTTAACATTGGAATGGGTGAAGATGGAGCTTCGGTCATGACGAAATAAATCCACAAGTGTGAAAATAAGCCGAGAGCACAACAAATTACACACAATACTAGCAGTCCAAAAAGAAGGATGTTGTTCAGATGGCGCTCGCGTCGGGGCGTGGGTGGCGTGGCTCTGGTAGGTTGGCTGGGGCCTCTGTATCGGCCCATCCCTTTGACGAAGGAATTAACTAAATGGAAGACAGCCTGTGAATAGTGGCTTTCACGCGCCTTTGCTTTATACACGACACCCACAAGGTGCTCACGCGAGGGTAGTAACCTCTGCATTCCATGCCTTTATCTTTCTCTGGTATAATTGGAAGATTTTATCAGAAAAGTGTATTAGAAGGACCCCTTTTCACCGGGCGCCACAGGTCGACCCAGAAAATAGTCTTAAAGGTCAAGTGCCTGTTTGAGGCACGGCTTAAGGGTTCATACGGAGCACGAGTAAGAAAACCGAGAACTAAGGTGATATCCCACCTGGGGACTCGAAGTTCCCTCGGGGGACACGACTGTTCGAAGCTCTTAATAAGCATAGAAATCCCCAGGGTGATGGAGACATCTATACCCTTCAGACGGAACACCATTGCAAGGGCAGACCTGTACCCTTTAACCCTGGATAGGTACGCTACTCGGACACCCCTTTAAGGGTATACTCGGTCGCGAGCGACCCCGACTCCAAAAAAATTCAGGAAAAATTTAGTTATGCATCAATCTGTATTGTTTGACTTGCTAAAAATACTTCAAAAAATGCTAATAGCTACTGAAAATATAAATGATACCCATCTACAAAATAACTATTTATTGGAAATATATTAAAAATTTAAGTATACAAAAAAAAGACGTAAATATTCACAAAAAATAGAAATATACATTTACACATAAATCCCTTTAGGAACACCTTCTTAGATGGCAAAGCAACAGCGTGTAATTGCTGTAAATGAGTTAGACCCATAGAAGTCAAGATCTGAAATGAGAAAAAAAGGGTAACTTTTTTTGGCCAAAAAAATTTGTCCAAAATTTCATGAATTTTTTTGGGTACCCAAATGAAATAGGAAGAGGCTAATTTTTTTATAGAATAAACTCATATTATCCTAGAACAGAAATACATAATAAAATGTGCACTAAGATGTAATTTACTGTTATAACAGGGGCGAAATCTAAAGGTCATTTTTTGACGGCCTAGTTTCACAATGTAAATTTCTTATGAAAATCATTGTATCTCCTATAAAATATGGTATTTATGCATTAAAATATACCAAAATATCACGAATTCTATACAGAACAAGAATATATAGAGATATGCCAACTTACCTTTCGGGTATGTCAACAAAATGGCCGCAGACCGCAACAACTCTTACAGCCCAATCTACCACTTGAAATGAAGAATGGGGTTGCAACCTCCATATTATCATCAACATCTCTTTTTAACTCCATTAGAAGTGTGTTGATGACATCCATGCCGAGGGAATACTGCCTGCTGGCCATTATTGAAAATAAATTCAAAATAAATAGAAAAAAATCAAATTTGCAAAAAATTCAGAAATTAGCATTTGAGGGAAAATGGACCTCATGGCAATATATGGCATCTAAGCCAAAACCAATGTCATGCAAGTGGTAGACACACCATCCACCCACACTTTCCAACTATAAAGAACCAAACAAGTATCAACACTGTTCGACAATTTATAATTATGTAATAACTTTGCTGTTTGATCACTTACCCCTATAAAGGTATGTCAGGGTCGAGGTCGACCCCTGGGGGGGTAAAAAAACGGGGAAGGAGGGAAGTTAGACGAAAATCAGTCCTAAAGCAGACAATGGCATGTAGACTAGTCACCCCTTGCAGGTCGATCACTTCCATATTCCAGACAGCTGATGATTTATGGGGAAAAAACAGGTTTTGAAAATGCTGTAGAGGTCGCGTACGACCCATCATACCTTTCCAGGGTTACTGGCAGAAACCGAAAGGAGATTATCTCTGCGAATAAAGACTAGGAGGTCTGCGATCTGAGTCAGAGAGGCTCCGACTGAAGAGATACCCCTTCCGCTACACCAATCACAGAAGACCAACTACTTCCCCTGGTAGACTGAGGAGGAGGATCTTCTAAGGTACCCTGACATCTCTCTCGCAGCGAGTCGCGAAAAGCCTCGCGTTCTGAGGCGATGGTGGATCGTCTCCACACGTGAAGTCTGAGCGACTGCACCGCCTGGTAGTACCTGTTCGACAAGGGTTTCCGAAGGAGATTGGGCCAGTGTGGTAGCTCTCTCTGTGCCTCGACCAGGAGCGACAACAGATAGGGAAACCACTCCATGTGTGGCCATAGTGGAGCAATGAGAATCATCCTGAATCCTGGAGCTACTAGGACCCGGTACAGGACTGTGCGAAGCAAGCAAAAAGAGGGGGAAAAATGTAGCAATCCAGTAGATCCCATGGATAATGCAGTGCGTCCTCAAACACAGCCGTGGGATCTGGTACTGGAGAGCAAAACACAGGAAGCTTGGCGTTGTGACGCGTTGCGAAAGGTCGCTGCATGGTTCTCCCCAGAGGTCAAGTACTCAACTCGCGACCCAAGGGTGAAGAGACCATTCTGCCCCTATTAACTGGTTTCTGCAACTTAGGGCATCTGCCAGAACACTTCTCTTGCCTGGAATGTACCTGGCTGACTAGGTTACGTGTTGATTCTCTGCCCACAGAAACACCTGCCTCATCAATAGCTGCAAGGGACGTAAGAGCGTGCCCCCTTGCTTGTTGACGTGCGCAACCACGGACATGTTGTCGCTCATCAGCACTACCAAGTGCTCTCTCAAATGGGCCAGGAAATGAAAGAGTGCTCTCGAGACTGCCATCATTTCCAGCACGTTGATGTGCAGGTGTTTCTTCTCTTCCGACCACACACCTGACACGACCAAGTCGTCCAGGTGTGCACCCCAACCTTCCGTGGACTCGTCTGTGAACAGACGGAACTGAGGTGGAGGATGGTTTATGAGAAAACCCTCTTATGAGGTCCTCCTCGTTTAGCCACCAAAGGAGATCCTCTCTTACCTCGCGTTCCATGAGGACCGTACGAGAGGGAGGATCAGTGGCTGCCGACCACTGGTCCTTCAGATAGCACTGAAGGGAGCGGAGATGGATGCGCCCGAAAGGAACGAGCTTCTCCAGCGAGGAGAGGTGACCTAGAAAAGCTAACCACTGGAGGGCTGGAATGCCGAGTTTATCAGCATTCCCAGATACACCTTCTGCTTGGGAATGAGGTTCGACTTCTCGCAAGTTCACCACAATCCCCAGATCGCGACAAACTGCCAGAAGTGAGTCCCGATCCTGAATCAACTGCTCCTGCGAGGGAACGAGAATCAGCCACTCATCGAGGTACATCAGTAGGCGAATGCCCCTCGAGTGGGCCCAAGCTGCTACCATCGTGAACACTCACGTGAACATTTGGGGAAATGTGCACAGTCCGAAGCACAGGACTTTGAACTGGTACACCGTGCACTGGAAGGTGAATCAGAGGTACTTTCTAGACGACCGATGAACTAGTACTCGAAATTACGCATCCTTCAAGTCTATCGAAAACATAAGTCGAACTGCCTAATGGCTAACAGCACGGTGCGAACTGTTAGCATCTTGAACGGAGTTTGCTGAACAAACTTGTTCAATGGCGAAAGGTTGATGATCGGTCTCCAACCTCCTGGTGACTGATCGTGTGTGACTTCTAGCGCATCCTTCTCCAACATTTCCTGGACCTCCGCCTCCAAGGCCAGAGCCTTCAGGGATGTTGGAGCGTGTGTGGAACGCTAATGGAGTGGAGAATGGAGGGGGGGGGGCGGATGAAGCACGAATGGGAGCTTGTACCCTTCACGAAGGGTCAACACTACCCATTCCTCGGCCCCGAGGTGCTGCCACATCGCCAAATGGCGCGATAGGCATCCCCCTACCCTTGGCACCACGGGAAGGGGAAAGCCAATCTCAGCGTTTCCCTTACCGTTGCTTGCCCCTGTTCTTTCCCCGACGTGAAGGAGCTCCCGAGGGAGGCTGAAAGGTCTGTTTGGGGGCAGAACCCTTCTGAACAGGAGCAGGTCTCAGCTGCACAGGAGCAGCAGGAGCACGACCAGTAGTACCCTTGCTACTTCCTATGGGCTTGGCCTGACTTGGCCTGGCTGCGGACGGTTTCGCGGGACCAGGTCCCTTGAAACTCAAAGCCTGCGCCTGATGGATAATGGAGTCCTTCGAGTCAAGGCGCCATTTATCCCGCGCGGCTCGAACTTCCTCTGGTGGAAAGGGAGAAGTTGCAGCTCTAATAGGAGTGTTCTTAAGTGCCAGGGCCTCTCCTGAACCAATCTGTCTCACCAAATGAGCGGCTACTGCCTCGAGCTTTTTGAGGATCAGATTGGCATACTGGGTAGCAAGCTGGTCCAAGAGAAAAGCAGCAGCTTTCCCACCAGACAAAGCCAGGTTCCTATACTGCTTATGTGTTTGGGGGTAGTGAGCTTGGTGTCCAGCGCGAACACTGTGGCCGTACCACACCAGTGGTCGAGCCACGAAGTAGCCTTGAGAGCAGCTACAGAGATGGACTCCATAGTTGAAATCTCAGAGGCCGAGAAGGCCACTCTCAGGGATTTCAAGCTCTCGACCGAGGAAGCCCCAGCAACCGCTCCGACCGCAGGAGTCGAGAAGGAGAGGACAAGACACAGAAGACTCTGTGACATAGTACCTCTTCTGTCGCTGGAGTGGTTGAGGGAGAAGCTTGTTCGAACCTTGGCTCCTTAGCGAATCACTAGGTCCTGCGATCTGGTCACTCACTCGGTCCAATGCTCAAGCAGCCTGTCCAACCAGGGTAGTGTGAGGGGCCGTGAGCTGCCTTCGGGAGCTCCCCATAGGATCTCCAAGGCTGTACACTTATCTCAGACACTACCTCAGGAGGAGCCCTGAGGCCATGAATCTCACGCATGGGGTTAATGACCTCTAGGAACGGTGACTCCACCTCGGGATCTTCCATCTCCACGGCCAGTGGAGGCCGTGGAAGTGGCTGATCCCTCGGTTCCGCTACATCCGTAGGTGTAGGGGAAGCGACATGCTGCATGAGTGATGACATCCCCCATGAATACCCTCGCTCTGGTCCTAGGAACGAACCAGGCGTGTATTCAGGAGTCAAGGAAGGACCCTGGCAGGGTTATCCCCGACAGAATGCATCGAGATTCCCACTGCGACAGAGTGCATGACTGGTAGCTGCGAGCCCCACGAAGCTCCCGAAGGAGCTCGAGCGCGAGCGGGGTCACTGGGAACTGCAGCGCTCACACCAGGAGGTGTAGACAGGTTAGTCGAGCGTGTGGTGCACGCAGCCTCACCTGTTACATTGCCAGAAAGCATGGGGGTTGGCTGCATCTCGCGCGGCTGGTATGCGCGAGAGCTAGCCTGGTCATGCACGACCGGCCCCCATGTGGCGGGCTGAGCCGCGAGGTGGCTCCATGCCGGGCACGAGTCGCGCAGGTCGAGTGCGCAGCTGTCTGGGCCTGCTCCCTGCTCACGAGACACATGAGTCGCTGAGTCAGTCCGCGTGGCTACTCCCGTGGAGGTAGTTGTGCGTACCGCGGATTCTTCACAAGAGACCACAGCTGAGATTTCTTGTGCCGAAGCCCGGACTCTCCCTGCTCAAGAGCAGTTCAATTCAAGTCTGAGCAGTAGATCAGGGGCCCGAGGACCCCATCACCATGCTTTGGGAGACAATACCTACGCCCTCGAGCGCAGTTGTCGTGCATGGAGGCCTTGCGCGAGATTCGCTATGAACAATCCCACTAGTGCGGGGAACACAGGAATCTCGCACATCACCCTCAATCTCCGGAGAAGAGGAAGTGTCTCGGGGCGCCATATCCCTTCGACTGCGACTGGCCTTTCCTGGCCCTCTTCGCTTTCCTCTTCTTCCCCTTCCTCTTTCCCCTAGGGGAGAAGAGTCAGAGTCAGAAGATGAAGACAAAGAGGAGGAGGAGAGAGGAGGAGGAACTAGAAGAGGAATACCGCCCAGGCTTCCTCTTCTTGTGCCCCCTCCGAGGTGCTAGAACGTTGGTCGAGGCAACAGCAGACGACACTGGACAAGGATGAACAACCTGAGTCATGTCTGTAGGAAGAGCCGTGGTCGGTGAACATGGTGAACCTGGAAAACATATTGTATCAGCAGGGGTTTGGCAGATTTTAATTTTAACTGACTTGCAGGCAAAGCTGTAAAGGGTTTGCCATCAGTCGTTAAAAAAATCTCAGTGATTAAATCCTTACTCTCCCTTGTTTCAACAGGGAGTCCTGCAATTATTTTACCCTTGGAAAAAGTTTGCATTTTGCCAGGAACAAATTCTTTATCAGGTACATAGTCAACAACAACAGGAGCATCAGTGAACATGGGAGTCGATAAAGTTACAACCCAGGGTTGCCAGGTTTCCTAAGTGAGAAAAGGCCAACTTTGATCAACTGCAGCTTTAAGAAGTTAAAGAAGGCCAAAGGTATAGCCTTTAAGGCCAACCTTTTATGATATTGCTATAGGCTAACCGATTTCAAATAAAAAAAGGCCAAATTTGATGTCTTTAGCTGAAAAATACGAACTTGGCAACCCTGTTACATAGTCAATTACATTCATGTGTTCATCAACAATCGTATCATTCAAATGACGTTGTTGAAGATCGTCCGCCATATTTAAACGGCGTCTTCACAAATTTAAGTCAAGCTTACCTGATAATCCGAGAAACGCACAAAATTCCCCCTTCTTACCAGGTAACGTGTCGTCATCGGTATCAGACTGTCCACGGTATTTCTCAGGATTGCCGAAATAGCGAGAGCGCTAAGGTCAACCGCTCTCCCGGCGAAACCCGAGAAAACCCCGACAGACTGTGAATCCGGGCTTCCCAAAATAGCGGCCAGGATTAACACTACGGCAAGGAGAACCCTGAGAGTAAGGTTTTCTCCTGCATGTCGAGCAGACCGTATGCGGGTCTACAGAAGGTGAGGAAAGCCACCCACTTCGACGTCTGCTACGGCCTGCACAACATCGCATTTTAAAGAGTAAATTTCTCCTTCATAACAATGAACAATCACTAGTACACAAGCACAAGAGAAGCCAAAGGGCTGCAGCGTAGAAAACGGAAAGTAGCACAACCATCCACACTGAGTCAAAGCAAGTGAAAAATGAGGAAAGTGGGCTGGGGGGGGGAACTAAGCTCCGCCCCATACCGCCAGCCAACCAATCAGCATAACTGCCTTGTTTTCTTTCTCTTCGGCTGTTTCAGCTGAGCTGAAGCGAATTCCTATATTCCTATATTAAATGATTACGAAGTTTGTATATCATGTTGGAACAACTAGATTTTAATCTCTGGTATAGACATTTCATTAGTTCGTTAAGCATATTGCATAAGATTGTTCATAATTCTGAACATCTTTTACATTCAGATCTTCCCGGACAGTACCATCCTCTTTGTAATACTAGGTGCAGTAAGCAGTTAATTCTAATAGTCAGGCCTTTGCCATTAAGAGGCTCAATATTACAGAGCATTCTAAAAGTTCTATTCCAGCTATGACCAAGGTGTGAAATGATCTTCCTAATCGGATAGCGATGGAAATATATTGCTTACGGATGAAGACATTAGGAGATGGAGAGGATATTTTAAACAACTACTGAATACTGAACATGAGAGAGAGGAACTGGGAGAAGCACAAAGGGTGGAGGGTCTGGTGATGGAGATACAAAACAGATAAGTGATGCAGGCATTGAATAAAAAATGGTAAAGCACCAGGTCTGCAGAGTTTCAAATTGAAATGGTCAAGATAATAGTTACAGAGGGGAGAGAATGGATGCTGGATTTATTGAGAGCAATATAGAAAGAGGAAATAATGTATAAGATGGGAGGAGAGTCTAACAGTACCTAGTTTTAAGCAGAGGCGGTGTCATGGAATGTGGTAATTACAGGGAAATTAAACTAACAGAACATGGTTTGGTAGTTTTTGAAAGGGTACTAGATGAGAGATTGAGAGATTGTAAAGATTGGGAACCAGCAGAATGGATTCACGAGGAGAGAGGAACTGTGGATGTCATCCTTATAGTAAGGCAGCAAAAGGAAAAGAGGCTAGAGGGAAATCAGCTCTTCTGTGCTTTCGTAGATCTAGAAAAGGCTTTTGGATAGAATACCAAGAAAAGTAATGTTTTGGTGGTTGAGGAAGAAGAAAGTCCCGGAGAAGTTGGTTAGAATGGTAGAGATGATGTACAAACGAACAAGGACATAAGTAATAACAGCAGTTGGGAAACCTTTAAAGTTAGTGTGGAAGTCAGCATTAAGCCAGTTTTGTGGTGGTTATGGATGTTTTAAGTGAACAGATCAGAAATGAAAAGTTGTGGGAGTTGCTGCTATCATCATCATCATCATCATCATTATAATTATTATTATTACTATTATTATTATCATTATTATCATTATTATTATTATTATTGTTATCATTATTATTATTATTATTATTATTATTATTATCATCGTTATCATTATTATTGTTGTTGTTGTTGTTACTTGCTAAGCTAACACCCTAGTTGGAAAAGCAGGATGCTATAAGCCCAAGGGCTCCAACAGGGAAAATAACCCATTGAGGAAAGGGAATAAGGAAGAATAAAATATCTTAAGTAGAGTCACAACATTAAAATAAACATTTCCTATATAAACTATAAAAACTTTAGCAAATCAAGAGGAGGAGAAATAAGATAGAATAGTGTGCCCAACTGTACTCTTAAGCAAGAAAACTCTGACCCAAGACAGTGGAAGACCATGGTACAGAAGCTATGTCACTACCCAAGACTAGAGAACAATGGTTTGATTTTGGAGTGTCCTTCTCCTAGAAGAGCTGCTTACCATAGCTAAAGAGTCTCTCCTACCCTTACCAAGAGGAAAGTGGTCACTAAACAGTTACAGTGCAGTAACCCCTTGAGTGAAGAAGAATTGTTTGGTAATATGACAAATTCGTAGATAATTTGTATTTTTCCTAACTATACACGAGGTGGGGTCAGGGATTGGGGCATCCATATGAAGAGAATAAGAAGTTTTGGAAAGAAGTGAAGAGAGTAAGGAAGGCTGGTTCAAGAATTGAAGAGACAGTGAAAGATGGAAATGGAAGGTTGATAAAAGGAGAGGAGGCAAGGAAAAGGTGGGCAGAGTATTTTGAAAGTTTACTGAATGTTGAGGATAATAGGGAGGCAGATATAATTGCTGTTGCAGGTGTTGAGGTGCCGGTGATGGGAGATGAGAGAGGGATTACAAGAGGGGAAGTGAGGAGAACACTAGATGAAACGAGAGTAGGAAAAGCATCTGGTATGGATGGTGTGAGAGCTGAGATGTTGAAGGAAAGGGGTGTGACTGTACTTGAATGGTTGGTGAGATTGTTTAATATGTGTTTTGTGTTGTCAATGGTACCAGTAGATTGGGTTTGTGCGTGTATTGTACCACTATATAAGGGTAAGGGAGATGTGCGTAAGTGTTGTAATTCAAGGGGTATTAGTTTGTTGAGTGTAGTTGGAAAAGTGTATGGTAGAGTACTGATTGATAGGATTAAGGATAAAACAGAGAATGCAATCTTAGAAGTACAGGGTGGTTTTAGAAGAGGTAAGGGTTGTATGAATCAGATTTTTACAGTTAAGGCAGATATGCAAGAAATATTTAGCAAAAGGTAGGGAGGTGTATGTTGCATTTATGATCTGGAGAAAGCGTATGATAGAGTTGATAGGGAAGGAATGTGGAATGTGATGAGGTTATATGGAGTTGGTGGAAGGTTGTTGCAAGCAGTTAAAAATTTATACAAAGGTAGTAAAGCATGAGTTAGGATAAGAAATGAAATGAGCGATTGGTTTCCAGTGAGAGTGGGGCTGAGACAGGGATGTGTGATGTCGCCGTGGTTGTTTAACTTGTATGTTGATGGAGTGGTGAGAGAGGTGAATGCTCGAGTGCTTGGACGAGGATTGAAACTGGTAGACGAGAATGACCATGAATGGGAGATAAATCAGTTGTTGTTTGCGGATGAACTGAACTGGTTGCAGACGCGGAAGAGAAGCTTGGCCGATTAGTGACAGAATTTGGAAGGGTGTGTGAGTGAAGGAAGTTGAGAGTTAATGTGGGTAAGAGTAAGGTCATGAGATGTACGAGAAGGGAAGGTAGTGCGAGGTTGAATGTCATGTTGAATGGAGAGTTACTTGACGAGGTGGGTCAGTTTAAGTGCTTGGGGTCTGTTGTTGCAGAAAATGGTGAAGTGGAAGCAGATGTACGTCAGAGAGTGAAAGAAGGATGCAAAGTGTTGGGGGCAGTTAAGGGAGTAGTAAAAAATAGAGGGTTGGGCATGAATGTATAGAGAGTTCTGTATGAGAAAGTGATTGTACAAACTGTGATGTATGGATCGGAGTTGTGGGGAATGAAAGTGACGGAGAGACAGAAATTGAATGTGTTTGAGATGAAGTGTCTAAGGAGTATGGCTGGTGTACCTCGAGTAGATAGGGTTAGGAACGAAGTAGTGAGGGTGAGAACAGGTGTAAGAAATGAGTTAGCAGCTAGAGTGGATATGAATGTGTTGAGGTGGTTTGGTCATGTTGAGAGAATGGAAAATGGCTTTCTGCTAAAGAAGGTGATGAATGAAAGAGTTGATGGGAGAAGTACAAGAGGACGGCCAAGGTTTGGGTGGATGGATGGAGTGAAGGAAGCTTTGGGTGATAGGAGGATAGATGTGAGAGAGGCAAGAGAGCGTGCAAGAAATAGGAATGAATGGCGAGCGACTGTGACGCAGTTCCGGTAGGCCCTGCTGCTTCCTCCAATGCCTTGGATGACCACGGAGGTAGCAGCAGTAGGGGGATTCAGCGTTATGAAGCTCCATCTGTGGTGGATAACGGGGGAGGGTGGGCTGTGGCACCCAAGCAGTACCAGCCGAACTCGGTTGAGTCCCTTGTCAAGCTGGGAGGAACGTTGAGAGAAGAGGTCCCCTTTTTTGTTTCATTTGTTTGATGTCGGCTACCCCCCCCAAATTGGGGGAAGTGCCTTGGTATATGTATGTATGTATGTATTCAAACCTTAGCTATTTATTAGGGGTTATACTTTCAGCGGAGCTGAAATGACGAGCCATTAAAATTTAGCGAAGGTTAACTACCCACACCGCTAGTTAGCGGGGGGTAGGGGGGGGTTGCTTGCTACCACTCCCGTTCACACGCCTGTGATTTAGGCATTTTGCTTGGAGGTAGGACTTCAAGGGGGATAGGGTTGGCGGGCAAGTTTGTATAAATAGCTGAGGTTTATATAGTTAGGAAAAATACAAATTATCTACGAATTTGTCATTTGTTCAGTAACTGGAATATAAACAACGCTATTTATTAGGGGTGACTCACCCATTAGGAAGGGTGGACATCCCTGCCAATCTGGCTTTTGGCTTTGCCCGGGGGCTCCTTATCTGAGTATGTTAGTACTCAAAAATAAGGAGTCCCTGCCCTCGCTAAAACCTTGCTATGCAAGGTCCGCGGCCTACGCAAGCTGTGTGATGAGACATGCGGAAGTGTGACTGTCTAGGTAAAGTTATTCTGAGTCTATGTAGGAAAAACCTGATGTAACCAGGACTTTCCCAATACCACCTCGCCAGGGTATGGGGACGCAACAGTATCAGCTTAATACTAGGTACACAAGAGAGCATGGTTTACCTGCAGTGGTTTGAGGTCAGCTAATGCAGAGAATCCAGGATGCTGCTTTCCCCCCGAGAGGGTAGGATGAAGAAAAGAATAAGAGCCAGTCAAATCTTTTCATTCACGCAGACTAAAACCAGGTAACAGTGCCCTCAACCTTCTGCTACTTGTCCAATAAGGAGCTTGAGGTATACAACCAGCTGTTGTGCAGCCACCACCGGACCGATAGAGATCGTATCGAGTTCCTGTGGGTCACGTCTTGCAGGAGAAAGGTTGTGAAAGTCACCTGGAGCATTCTCATCCTTTCTTGTAAAACCTGCATCACAGAGTAATCTGCTAAAAAGGACCAGGGGCATAGCTATGCCCCTGACACTGTGAGTCGTCATGTCGAGATGATATTTCGGTGATCCTCCTCTAGTCTCTCCCAGTGCTGATGACAAGAGAAGGGACCCGGGTGGGCTGTTGCCGTTTTCTTAGGTAAAGTCTCATACCTTACCCTGGGTACAGTAACAGATGATCTGGATCGTCCGTTACCGAGTGGAGACTTGTGTAGGATCCCTCACCTCTGGAGACTGTGTCTGGTAACATACTCAGGGACGAAACTGAACATTGTCTTTCGCCCTTCTCATTAATGGGTGATGTCGAAAGAGAGACCATGAAGTTCCTTGACCCGTATGGTTGCTGTCCGAGTGTGTAGGAACATTGTCTTCTTAAATCAGGAGAAAATTTGTTGCCTGGTGAAGTGGAACATAAGGTGGTCTCTTTAGAGATCGGAGAGTTTGAACCATGTGCCGAGAGAAAGGTCTCAATTCCGACTGGAGAAAGGCAAGTTGTAAGTCCGTATGAGTTAGGAAAGGTCTATCAATGAGAGGATGTCCCTTCCTTTAAGTTTGAAGGTGAAGGATCAAGGCTGAGTGATCATCTTTACCTGTCAAAACTGAATAGGGGTCTTTTCCTCTTGTATATACTCGAGGATCCCGCTATAGCTGGAGAGAGAGAGACTTTCACATGACACCAACCACACAAGACGTTATACTGCCTGGTAGACTGATGCTGAGGATTTCCTCAGATATCTAGACAACCTTTTCGCAAAAGAGGTACTGGGTAGTCTCAAGGCGTACAATCATAGCAAAGCTATAACTTGTGGTAGGTGTCGAAGTGGGTTGTCTGTGATGTGGAGAGGGTTCTCTTGGAGACTCTTATCAGGAGCTGCAAAAGGTATGGAAACCGTTCTGCGTAATGACATTGTGGAGCTAGGAGAGTCCTTGAGAGGCTGACCGATGTTCTAGCCTTCTTGAGTGCCCTTCTCCAGACAAAACAGGGACGAGACATAAACGTCATTGTTGTACCCACCGTTGTTGCAAGAGAGTCTTGGGGTCCAGGGCTGGGGAGCAACGGCAGTCTGAGGTTCAGGAGCGTTGCGAACAGATCCCTAGTTGGAGGACCCTGTAAAGTCGGGACTTTGTCGGCTACAAAGCGATCCAAAGACAATTCGGTATACCTTATCTGAGATGCTGTGCACAGATTGTCGGCGAGCAAGTTCTTCTAGTCTGGAATGAAGCGGGCTGATAGTGGTACCGAACAGACTTTGGCCCATCTTAGTGTTGATACTGTTAGGTGGGAAGAGGCTACGAGCAAGTTCCTTCTTGCTTGCCGATGTGAGCCTCTATGTGGTGTGTGGTGTTGTCGTCCATCACATCACCGAGTGGTCTGTTAGGAACCGATGAGGCTGCTGAAGGACCGGAAGGTTGGCCTTCATCTCTTAAGAGATTTAAATGAAGTACTTTTGGACTCTGTCCAGAGAGCTGAGGTCATGTGGTGCAGCACTATGGTCCCTCCTCTCTTCTTTTGATGTGTTCTAAGCACAACATCAAGTCCGAGGGGTGGGGAGGGATGAGAAGGTTCTCGACTGACACCCATCCCTTGAGGTTCGTCCAAACTTTTGGTTCCATGAGGGTCAGAATGTTTGGGGGATCGAGGGCCTGATTCCAGTCTAATGGTGTGTGCGCGAGAAGACTAATGGTTCGCGCGCGGAAGACCGTTGGCTGGTAGGTTGACAGGTCAGCTGGCAGGACGATCAGGAACTGGGATGTGCCCTTTGGAAGAGCGAACATCCACCGATGGCAACCGTGAAAGGTCCATAGAAGAGCCCAAGACCGAAGTCCAAGGGCTAAAATGCAGCGCAAGGTTGCGCTGGTAGGTCTGCTGGTAGGATGATCAGGAACTGATGACGCCCATGAGGGCCGGAGGACCAGCAAGCTGACCTTACCAGTGATCCTCCGAAAAGGTGTCTTTATGAGTGGCCTCTCTCGCGAACGAGAGAGGTGAACACTTAGTAGGAGAGACTTGCCTGAGACTGTGCTCCACCCCTGAAGGAAGAGAGACTCAGCAAGGGAGGAGAGTAGTCGAGGCGAAGACAGCAAAGGCAGTGGGAGTCTGTGAAAAGGTAGGATCACCAAGCTGACCTTCAAAAGTAGCGATCCTCCGAAGAGGAGTGTCTATGAGTGGCCTCTCTCGCGAACCTGAGAGGTGATCACACCGTAGAAGAGACTTGATGATGCTCATTAGATGATAACGTCCATTAGGGCCGGTCGATCAGCAAGCTGACCGTCAACAGTAGCAATCCTCCGAAGAGGAGTTTCTATGAGTGGCCTCTCTTGCGAACGAGAGAGGTGAACACTTCGTAGAAAACTTGATGACGCCCATGATGACGCCCATTAGGGACGGTGGATCAGCAAGCTGACCTCTAACAGTAGCAACCCTCCAAAGAGGAGTCTCTATGAGTGGCCTTTCTCACGAACGAGAGAGGTGAAAACTTCATAGAAGAGACTTGATGACGCCCATTAGGGCCGGTGGATCAGCAAGCTGACCATCAACAGTGGCGATCCTCCCAAGAGGAGCGTCTATGAGTGGCCTCTCTCGCGAACGAGAGAGGTGAACACTTCGCAGAAGAGACTAAGACTGTGCTCCGCCCCTAAAGGAAGAGAGACTCAGCAAGGGGGGAGAGAAGTCTGGACGAAGGCAGCAACAGCAGTCGGAGACGATGAATTTATTAAGATGTGGAAAGTTCTCCTTCAGAAGGGAGAAACAACCTCACACCTGGGGAGGAAACTTTCCCTCGAAAGGGAAGTTGTCCAACCCCTGGAGGCGAACCTCTTGGTTAGCGTTCTAAGATGACCTGAAGTGCTGGTCATGTTGTCACGGGAGTACTTCTAAGAGAAGGGATGACGCCAATGACGACGTCCTCTGAGGGACGGCAGTGACAGCAGATTCCCCGGGCATGAACAGAACAGCTCCGCTTTGTCAGCACTCTTAGTCAAACAAAGAAAAAAACTGCAAAGTTAACTGGGAAAAAATAAAATTAATTATCTAACAGAAAATTCCCTAGGGAGGAACTTCGAAGAGGAACCGAGAGGGAACAACGGTGGCTGGGTGGTACCTAGTCACCTCTATATATACGCTCACAACGGTGAGGTACGTCACTTTTGATTGCCGGCAGGACTTATGGGGGACAGGTGATGGCGGGCCAATTTTTATAAATAACTCCAGGTTTGTATTAGGGAAAAATACAAATAGTCTCCAAATTTGTAATTTATTCCTATACTAACAAACCTTCCGTTATTTATGTGGATGACTAACTCTTAGGTCTTATTACCTGGCATGGACATTGACCCAGTTTTACCTAGTACAGTATATGACTGTATTCTAGGGAAAACTTTAACACCTCGCTAAAAATACAAAGTGCGTAAAATAGCGGCCTGTGCAATATATTGTGTAAATAGAGATTGTACATCTCTATGATCACTCTGAGATTGAATAGGAATAAGTAAAAATTATTCCCATTGTCTACATCACAAACAAAACAATGGGGACGTTGACAGTACATATTTATAACTTATACTAGGCTACACAAGGGAAGTGAAATTTACCTGCAGAGGTTGAAGCCAGCTTGCAGAGGAACACATGGTGCTGTACCCCAAGGGAGGGGAAGATGAAGAAAGGAAAGCCAGACATTCTCTCATTCATCCCAGTCTTAACCCGGGTAACCAATGCCCTCAACCAACTGCTACTTATTGAGCAGCCACCACAGGACCGATATTAAAAATATCGAGTTTCCCGTGGGTCATGTCTCTCAAATAATGGGCTGTGAAAGTAGACTGTCTCTTCCACACACCCGCTTGTAGAACTTGCAACACGGAGAAGTTGCATTTAAAAGCCAGGGACGTACTGATGCCCCTGACATCATGGGCTCTAGGTCGTCGAACCTGTGGAGGATCAGGAGTCAAGAACGAGACTCGCAATCTGAAAGGGTCCGAAACCAGAAGCCAGAACCCCCAGATTTTGAGTCTTAGCATGAGAGCCCATGAAGTTCACTGTCTCTCTTTGCCAAAGCTAAAGCGAGCAGAAACGCTGTCTTCAAAGTGAGATTTCGATCAGTTGCATGGCATAATAGTTCGTAAAGAAGACCTTTTAAGGACCTCAAGACACGAACCACGTTCCAAGGAGGAGGCCTTATCTCTGATTGAGGCAAGTGATCTCATAACTCCATATAAGTAGAGAAAGCTCCAACGAAGAGGTAAGGCTACTCCTTTCAGCATAAAGGCGAGGCTCAGGGCTGAGCGATAGCCTTTTACCACCGAGACTAAAAGGAGTTTTTCCTTTCGAAGGTATACATGAAACTCCGCTATTTCTGGGATAGAGGCATTGAGAGGAAAGATACTCCTTCCACAACCACAAAAGACAAACCACTGGTAGACAGAAGCAGAGGACTCACGCAAGTGCTTTGACATTTTCTCAGCAACTCATCGTGAAAAGCACTTCTGACGGAGGAGACGCTGGACAGTCTCCAGGTGTGAAGTCAAGCGACTACACGACTCTGTGGAAGATGTTCGCGTGTAGTTGTTAGAGTAGATCTGGTCATGGAGGGAGTTCTCTTGGAAGATCTACTACAAGATGCAGAAGGTCTGCGAACCACTCTGCATGATGCCATAGTGGAGCTACAGGGTAGGGGTCATCATTAGATTTTTGGATGCTCTGGTTTTGTTGAGCAGTCTTCTCATCAGACAAAAACGGAGGAAATGCGTATACATCGATGTTGAAATGCATCCTGCCATAGAGTTCCTGCAACAGTTCCTCCTTTACTTAAACCAGATGGCTCAGTCATTCACTGTCCAAAGGAAAAGGCAACCCTTTTGGATGATGTTTTTGACAGTAAACAGAGTAATGAAAAACTTGATCTTCCTCATTCCTGTTTTCCTGAGGCTAAACTGACTAGTTTAGCTTTTCGATCTTCTGAGATTAAAGCTCTGTTGATGGACCTTAATGCTTATGGAGGTGTAGACCCATGGTATATTTCCTTTGATTTTTATACAGACAGCAGATTTCTTAGCTCCAAAGTTATCTGTTATTTTGTGCAAGTTAGCAAGAAGAGGAGCTTTTAGCCCTTGTTGGAGAATTGGTAATGTTACTCCTCTATGTAAATGTGTTTGTGGTAGTTCAAGTCCCACTGATTACCGCCCAATTTCCATAACTCCCATATTATCTAAAGTTTTTGAACGCCTTCTGGCAAAACGTCTTGATAGGTTTGCTGAAGGTAATCATCTACTCCCTAGTTTGCAATTTGGTTTTCGTAAAGGCCTTGGAGCATGTGATGCCCTTCTTACAATCTCCAATGCTGTACAGAAATCCCTTGATTTTGGTCAGGAAGTTCGTATGATTGACCTTGATTTTAGTGCTGCCTTTGACCGTGTTAATCATGAGGCCCTTGTTTTCAAACTGAAACAGTTTGGAGTGGGTGGGTCGTTTCTTAGCATTATTATTGATTTCTTAAGTAATAGATCTCAAAGATTTGTTGTTAATGGGCACCATAGTGAGCATAGGAATGTGATATCCGGTGTTCCACAGGGTAGTGTTCTTGGCCCATTACTTTTCATACTATATACATATGACATGTGGTTTGGCCTAGAAAACAAGCTTGTAGCATATGCAGATGATGCTACTCTCTTTGCATCAATTCCATCCCCTGAATGTAGATCTGGGGTTGGTGAATCCCTTAATAGAGATTTGGCTAAAATTAGTGCATGGTGCAAATTATGGGGTATGAAGTTGAATCCTAACAAAACTCAAAGTATGATTGTAAGTAGGTCAAGAACGGTGGCTCCTCAACATCCAGATGTCAGTATTGATAATGTTTCTTTAAATTGGTATGACTCTTTTAAAATTTTAGGTGTTATTCTCGACAGCAAATTTACTTTTGAGAAACACATTAGGTCTGTGTGTTCTTCAACTGCACAAAAAATTGGCTTTGAGAAAGTCTTACAAGATTTTCGGTGATCAATCTATTCTGAAGAAGTGTTTTAATTCTTTCATTCTACCTTGTTTTGAGTATTGTTCTCCTGTCTGGTCTTCAGTTGCTGATTCTCATCTTAATTTGTTGGACAGAAACGTACGGTCTATTAAATTTCTTATTCCTGATCTAGATATTAATCTTTGGCACCATCGTTGAATTAGTTCATTATGCATGTTGCATAAGGTTTTTCATAACTCTGACCATCCTTTACATTCAGATCTCCCTGAACAATTCTATCCTGTTCGTAATACTAGGCAGGCAGTTAATTCTAATACCCAGGCCTTCTCCATCATGAGGCTCAATACTACACAGTATTCTAGAAGTTTTATTCAAGCTGTTACCAAGTTGTGGAATGATCTTCCTAATTGGGTAGTTGAATCGGTAGAACTTCAAAAGTTCAAAGTTGGAGCAAATGTTTTTTATGTTGACCAGGCTGACATGAGTTTTTATTGTTTATATATGACATATGTTTTTGACGTTGTTAATACTTTATATAGGACATACCTGTTTTGACACTGTTACTGTTTTTAGAATGATATATTAATTCATTCTCATCATTTATTTATTTCCTTATTTCCTTTCCTCACAGGGCTATTTTCCCTGTTGGAGCCCTTGGGCTTATAGCATCTTGCTTTTCCAACGAGGGTTGTAGCTTGGCTAGTAATAATAATAATAATAGAGCCTAACGGTCCGGGACTGGAGAATAGTATAGCGGAAGCTTGCTGTTCAGGGATGTTGCAAACAGGTCTACAGTCAAGGAACCCCTCAAATTCAAGAATTTGTTGGCTATCAGAGGATTCAGACCATTCGGAGCCTACTAACTGAGTCGCTCTGGTCAGATTGTCCGCGAGCACATTCCTCATGCCCAAAATGAAGAGAGCCAATAGAGACACCGAATATTCTTCTGTCCATCTAATGATTTTTACTGCAAGATAGCATAGAGACTGAGAAAATGTACCGCCTTGTTTGTTTATGTATACCACTATCATGGTGTTGTCGCTCATCAACATCACAAAGTGGCCTGCCAGCAACTGTTGGAACTAATGAAGAGCTAGGTATGCTGCTCTCATCTCTAGGAGGGTTGTGTTGGCACCTTTCTGACTCGGACCAAAGGCTGGAGATCTTGAGGTGCAACACGTGTGGCCCCCACCCTTCTTTTGATGCATCTGTGAAGAGCATCAAGACCGGAGGAAGAACGAGAAGATCCTGACCTTTGCGGAAATTTTAGTCTGTCATCCACCAAAAAAGGTCTGTCACTTGTTCCTGAGCTATTGGAACTCTGAGTGTCTGGTGGATTTGACTGTTGGTTCCACACAGATTTCTGCTGCCACTGCAGGGATCTTATCCTGAGGTGGCCATTTGGAACCAGACGTATCAGAGAGGTTAGGTGACCTAACAGACTCAAACGAGAGGCCGGTAGAACTTCCCTTCTGAGGATGGGTGAGGCCATTTCTTTCAGCCTGGGAAGACTTTCTGTTGGACGGTGTCTATTATCATACCGAGATATACAGTGATGACTTCTCAAGATTTATCAAGACCCCGAGATCCTCACAAAACTGGAGGATCACGTCTTGATGACAAAGAAGGGTTGTTTTTGAGTCTGCTAGAACCAGCCAATCGTCCAGGTATCTGAGGAGACGGATACCATTCTTGTCAGCCCAAGGTGACACTAGGGCAACTACTTTGGTGAAAACCCGAGGTGCTGTCATGAGACCAAAGCATAGAACCCTGAACTGGTATATTTTGTTCTCGTGTATGAACCTGAGATACTTCTTTGAAGATGGATGGACTGGGATCTGGAAGTATGCGTCCTTGAGTCGAACTGCCTGAATGACTGTGTCTGCCGTCTCCATTCTGAACTGAGTCTCTTGAACACACTTGTTCAGAAGGGAGAGATCGATGACTGGTCTACAGCCTCCTGTCGCCTTTTTCACCAGAAAAAATTTGGCTGTTAAAGCCTGGAGACCCGTCCACAACCTCTTGGAGAGCGCCCTTCTGCTGCATGGTCTAAACTTCTGCCCTGAGAGCAAGCTCCTTTGCAGATCTCTTCGCATAGAAGCTTGGATGTACTGAATCCAGAATCAGAGGAGGGAGAGATTGAATGAACAGGACTTAATACCCTTCCAAGATCACTTCGATTGTCCAGGGATTGGCCCTGTGATGCCGCCACCTCTGCCAGAGGCGCTGCAAGCATCCTCCTACAGGTGGAAGGTGAAGAGGAATGCCATTCCTTGCGGGAGTGGCCACCACCTCGGTCACTGTCCTCTGCTCCAGTTTTTCCTCTAAAGGACTTAGTCCCTCTCTGTCCCTTGGACTGAGAGAGCCACTTAAACACCTTTGAATGTCTCAATGACTTAATAGTGGAGGGATGAGAAGGGGCAGCCTGCTGACTGTGGGAAGACTGGGAAGGTCTTCCATAGGTCCTAAAAGTCATGGCCCTATGGAGGAGAGAATCGTTGGACGATTTTTTCTATCTCTCAGCAGCCCTCTCTATCTCCTCTGGAGAAATGAGAGAAAAACCCTCAAGGGTGAAATTTCTCAACTGGGAGACTTCCACCTTCGACACTTGCTTGTGGAATTTCCCAATCACAGTGTTCCTTCTCTTGAGTATCGCATTCGCCAACAGGTTGACGTGGTGCGACAAGAACTCAAGAGTACGGGTGCCTGATATCAGGAAAGACTCCAAAGACTTTCTTGACGACTCCTTTGATAGATCGTGGGAGCGCATCATAAAGCCCAAGGATCCTAGCCATAGATCGAGCCAAGAAATACCCTGCATGGCGTACTTCCCACCTCTCTCTATGGTGAGAAGCTCGTGTCGAGAAGGAGGCACTCAAAGAGGAGAGGGTTTGAGTCGGGAGACCCTTCATTAAGGACTCAATTGAAGGGTCGAGGGACATGGTGGAATGAGGTTCCCCTTCGATCTCGTAATACTTCCTTTATAGAACAAAAGGAAGTGGAAGAGACCGAGAGGAGGAGCTATTTGCGCAATAGCTTCCTCTTGGCGACCATTAGACCTTTAGACCAGGGCAAGGCTACACTGGTTCTAGGGGGCTTCTGAGTCTCAACAATCTGGTCTAGGACCACATCTTTGGTCTCCTGAGCTGGAATACAGGAGTTTGAAGCTCATTGATGGCCCTCATACAAGAGAGGACCTGCCAAAAGGTGTGCTCCGACTCACGTCTCTCTTGCTAAGAGTGGAAGTTTGGACTTGCAGCTTTGGGGAGATTATCAGGATCTGAATCATAAAGATCATCTACCTCCAGGCTCACATCCAAACTTGGGGTAGGTCAAGTTCGTCAACGGGTTCTGTGGAGGGAGCCTTCGCTGGGGAACTCCTTTGTGCTTTGGCCAAAATCGCCTCCCTTGCAGCTACGTTCTTAGGCTTGGTCTTGGTATCCTTTGATTCCCTTCGTACAGGAGGGCGTTGCTCCTGGATGTTGGAAGGAGCAGCCTGTGAGGGTTTGGGGACACCAGGCACCGAAGCCTCAGCAGGAGGAGTCGAAAACTCTTCGTTAGAAGGAGGCAAGGACACTGGACGTTAGTCTGGTGGTACTAATTCAATCTCTTTAGGATTAAAGTCATGGAGAATGATCTCCCTGGGAAAGCCTGAGTCCCTACTATCTCTAGGGTGAAGGATATCAGCATGAAGTGGAGTAACACCGCTCATCCTCATATTCATCTTCTTAGTTATGACCTCCCTCGCCTTCACCAGAGTTAAGGGAAGATCGGACATGTAAGCACCCGAAGATGAAGGCACAATAGCACAAGATCGAGGTGGAGTCGATCTGTGTGATCTAACCGACAACGGTCTCCGTCTAGGGTTGTCACTACTATGAGACGAGCTCAACGAGGATTCCAAAGGGATCATAATAGGGGCTCCGACGGGAGCAGAGGACTACTGTGATGGCTGAAGAGCCATACCCAAGGTCTGCTGCGGAGTGGAGAAAAAGGTGCTGATACACAGAGGGAGTTCAGTACCCTTGGACGAGTCCTATGTCCCCTTGAAACCACATGAGGAGAATGTCTCCTATTATTATTATTATTATAATTAATATTAAATGCTAAGCTACAATCCTAGTTGGAAAAGCAGGATGCTATAAGCCCAGGGGCCACAACAGGGAAAATAGCCCAGTGAGGAAAGGAAACAAGGAAAAATAAAATATTTAAAGAACAGTAAAAACATTGAAATAACTATTTCCTATATAAACTATAGAAACTTTAACAAAACAAGAGGAAGAGAAACTAGATAGAACAGTGTACCCGAGTGTACCCTCAAGCAAGAGAACTCTAACCCAAGACAGTGGAAGACTATGGTACAGAGGCTATAGCACTACCCAAGACTAGAGAACTATGGTTTGATTTTGGAGTGTCCTTCTCCTAGAAGAGCTGCTTACCATAGCTAAAGAGCCTCTTCTACCCTTACCAAGAGGAAAGTACAGGGTAGCCACTAAACAATTACAGTGCAGTAATTAATCCCTTGGGAGAAGAAGAATTGTTGGAAATCTCAGTGTTGTCAGGTGTATGAGGATAAAGGAGAATCTGTAAAGAATAGGCCAGACTATTCGGTGTCTGTACAGGCAAAGGGGGAAGAACCGTAACCAGGGAAAAAGATCCAATGTAGTACTGTCTGCCCAGACAAAGGACCCCGTTACTCTATAGCGGTACTATCTCAACAGGCGGCTGGTGCCCTGGCCAACCAACTACCTGTAGAGACTTAGGGAGAGACTTAGAGGAAGGCCTTTCCGACATATGGGAGATCCTTACTGGCAGCTGAAATCACTTCTTCGATGGACGAGGAAGAAGATCTGGGCTAATAGGAACATTAGCGAATTTATTCGGGGGCTCCTTGAACCCTTCTGGGAAGGGTATAGGCCGTCCGCTAGAGGTGGTCAAAGCGGTGGGCTGAGACAAAGGAGTTAGTACCACACTTGCTCATGATTCCGAACCCTTTGCTTGTGAGTTGCTCACGGAAATCGGTGATTTACGTGCAAAATTGCAAGATTTATGCGCAAAATCACGAGATTTGCACGCAAATTCACGAGTTTCACACGTCAACTGGGGAAATTCACAAGCAGAAGTGCTCACAACAGGAGCACTAAGAGCAGAACAAATAGGAGGAAGACTGGAGTCTTCCTGCTGCAGTGAAGGGATTTCTACGTTGGGCGATGTTGGCAACGTGGGCCTCAGAGTAGGGGCAATTCTGAGTGTTGGTGAGCGCGTCACCACAGGATGCGAGCGTTGCATATGCAAACGCTTTGCTAAGGTCCCCCCGGCTGTGAAAGGCACTGTAGGCTTAGCAGGACGTCTCTCTGAGGAACGGTCAGTTTCGAGATCAGGGTCGGTTCAGGGTCGTTAATGAGACAGGCGGACTGAGGAGCGACGCGCTGATGGACAGTGCGTATGCTTACCTCTGCCTCTAGACGAGGAACATCTATACCTTGATCGTGAACGCACAGTTCGCGATCGTGAACAAACTGTTCATGATCAGGAGAGTCTAGCTTTCGATCGAGAATGGCACTAACGTAGTGAATGCCTAGCTCGCGAACGTGAGTGTTGGCTTCGCGAGCGCAATCATCACTCTTATGAATGATGCCCTCGCGAGTGTGAGCGTCACCCTTGTGAACAGGAGCGTCATCCTCGCGAACGCGAGTGTTGTCCTCGTGACCTAGATCTTCTGAATCTAGAGCACGAGCGTCTGGACCTAGGCCTAGACTGGGTTGCTCATGATTGTGCATAGTGCGATCGCGAGACTTCTATTCGTGAAGAGGAATGCCTCCAAGGAGAGTGTTGAAACCGAAGGTCTCGTGAGTGTGAAGCTCTAAAGCAAGAGCACCTTCTAGAAGAAGAATGCTTGGATCGAGATGACCATCGATCCAGATGATCTTCCGATCGTCGTTCAGGCGAAGAGTGTCCCGAAGGACGAGAAGATGGAAGGTCTCGTCCCTTCTCACCGCTGATAGGGGCATTTGTCTCTTGAAGATCATCAGCACCTGCAGCCGTTGGAACCCTGTCGGGAGAAACAAAAGACTGAAGGGTTTGAGACGACGATGTCCCAGGATGGAGCGTGGAATCGTCGTCTACAGGAGGTCGTTGGAGAGGGGAACGTGGGCGATCACCTTGTCCACACATGGAAGGTCACGGAGAAGGAAAAAGATATACCTCGCATACCTCCAAAGCGAGAGATGTTCCAGGCTTTAGCGTAGGATCCCTCCTGCGGGGGCGCAGGAATCCCCAGGGATGGCCACACCTGAATCTCGTCTGTAAGGGAAAAAGGCTCCCCAGCAGCTGGAGGTGAAGTTGCTCCTCTAGGGGGAGTAACTAACCCCCAGTACGCCCACCGCTCGCACATGAGGGAGAGCGATTGCACTTAGTCGTCTTCTTCCTGCGCCGACCAAATTTCTCCCATTGGGAGGCAGACCACTTTCTACACACTTCACAGGGCTAACCCTGCTCGCAGCGATGGCCTTGACACGATGGACACAAGAGATGCGGGTCGATCTCTAGCGATGACATGAGGGTACCGCACAAGGCACCCTCGCGCCCAGGACAGGTTTGCATGAAGGCTATCGAAGAGGGAAGCAATCACACCTGAATAAAAAAAGACGATTACAAAGTCCAATGGCAGCCACGGGAGAGAGAGGAGAGAGGTCCAAACCCTATCGAGCCAAAAGAAAAAGTGACGTACTTCACCGCTGCGAGCGTAAATATAGAGATGACTGGGTACCAACTAGCCAACCACAGCCGGACTGCTTAAGCGGTTAGGCAGGGTTGCCACCTAGCACTTTTATTCTAATGGCTACCTTCCAGCTTTCACCTAAAGAATATCCACATAAATAACGGAAGGTTTGTTAGTATGGGGACAACTCAGGTGTATGAGGACAGAGGACAGTATGTAAAGAATAGGCCAGGCTATTCAGTGCATGTGTGTGTGCATAGGAAATGGGAAAATGGACTGTAACTAGAGAGAAGGATCCAATGTAGTACTGTCTGGCCAATCAAAAGATCCCATAACTCTCTAGCTATCGTATCTCAACGGGTGGCTGGTGTCCTGGCCAACCTCCTACCTATAAATGATTTGGTGATTACTGCTGAAAATGAGAAGACTTACAGAGAAGGATTGTCCAAAAGCAAGAGACTTTGGAAAAGGGTGGTTTGAGATCAAATGTGGATACAGCTGAAGCTATGGTGAACAGTAAGGTGCTAAGGACAGGATAACCATACATGAAAATAGAGGCGCGGTTATAGAACAGTTATAACTGTCATCAATTTTCCTAACCAAGGCACATTTACACTCACTCAGAAAAGTTTCTTACTAGCTGATTGGTTGTAAGTATTTTTTCCAAATAGCATCAATGTTTTTAAATAATTAGCAAGTAATGTGAATCAAAACTTATTTACTAAGCTAAAGTTCTCCCTCAAATACATGTTTTGTCAGTAAACAGTGAAAACAAATGAAGAGATTACAGTATAAAGTATTTTTGGGCTCAGGCCATGTCGTCCTGATGGAAGGTTCCTTCAAGTAGCTTCCTAGGGTATATTGGACTACAGTGATATTCCCAGAGAATATAACTTAAGGTCTCCAGAATTCTAACTCCTGGCGCGAATATCCTTAAAGCTTCCTTTTAGGATATCGCATAATATCAGAGGACGTATTCTTGACACGCCACATAGCAATCTGCACCCCGCATAGCGTTTACGCTTCGAGGGGGAAAAGTGGCAAAATAAAAGAGGAGCCGTTATAAAGTTCTCTTCCTCCGTTACTGTTTGAGTACTCAGATGGCGCCATCATCGTCCGCCATCTTTATTCCTTTTTCTGTAGCAGTTTCGCTCGGTGGTTTTCTCAGTGCTCTCTTGTTATCAGGATTTATTATGCAATCTCCAGCTTCTTCTGCCTCTGGAAAGTTGAGTATTTGATTCTTATGCTGTATAAATTTAGCTCTGGCTGTAAAATAAGAATTAATTTTAATTAAACTAATTTTTTGGCAGAGCTATTGCCTACACCGGAGGCGCCTTCGGCACTGTCGTTCATAACGCATGAGTTATTTAGTTAGCCAGAACGACTTTCCCGGTATAATAGCTTAAATAAAAATAATTAGCTATTTAGTCTTCATTGCTAGGAATTAATTATATTATGCCGATAGTACTCGCATTAGTTTCGGCGAATTAGGTAGCCGATTTTGTTTATGCTAGGCTTTGTAGCCTAGGCGTTATAGTTTACTCTCTTGCATGATATAATAAGTGTTTCTAGTGCTATTGAATTTAAATGAAGATAATAGGCAATTCATAAATGCAAGATATATAGATTGCATATAAAATTTCCTCTTCTGGGATAGTATACGAGAGAGCTTCGATGAGTTAGGTAGTCGATCTCACTGTCGCTAGGCTAGTAGCCTAGTGGCTTTAGTATACTTTCATACAATCTCCCCGGTTACCCTCATATATAGGGTAATCCCTCCTTCCCTCTGAGTGTAGCCTATGGCTACAATCCTAGCTGGTCTTGCCTTGAATTTTCATTCTGGCAAGGTTAAGCTAGGGTTTTCTGCCCCTTCACCTAGCTACTGATGGTGAGCTTTGGGTTTGGGGCAGAATCTCAGAGTACTTGTCGTGTGCCGGCAACTGATCAATAGGGGAATATACTCCCCTGTCGGCTCTTGTTCGTCAGCATAGGAGGCCTTGCCTCCCTAGACTGCACTGGAAGGGGTCATGTGATCCCCTTCTCCCCTTCTCACTGTGGTTTAGTCAACAAGTCCTGTGCTCGCAGACCCTAGGCTGAAGAATAACGTTTATTTTTCTACCTAGGATGGCGCCGGCATTGGGACTGTTTCTCCATGTTTAAGGGTGGCGGCCAGATGATTGCCGACCCCCCTTATTGTATTGGCAGACCCTAGGCTGGGGAATGTATTCTCCGTCCGCCTAGGATGGCGCCGATACTGAAACAGAGCTTCCTCTAGGTGTGGTAGGGCCGACATGCCGCCGGCTCCTCTCACATCTTATACAGGACCCTTTTCCCCTTCCCATTCTGTCCTTTAGTGATGGTCTAGCCATCACATCCCTGTGGTTGTTGTCCTACAATCTCGCCGATTGTCGGCAGGCTGTAGGGCCGGCTTGGGCTTCTGCCAGTATGGCCTAGTCGTATAGCTTCCCTATCAGACATGAACTCCGGGATAGCTGTATCGGCAGGTCTAGCTGCCGGCAGGAGACCCGTTTGCTTTAGAGTGTTCTTCAGTCCTCCCTTGGGCGGCCATCCACATCCTATGACCGGCAGATACCGGCACGGAGGTGGATGGGTGGAAGTTTGATTATTCTATATTCTCCCCTTCCATTAGAACCCTCATTCCAGAGGAAGGAAGTGATACAGTGGCTAGTGCCGCCACTCTTACATCACCCTTCACTCCTCTCTCTCTATTGGCTAGTGCCGCCAGCTACTATCCTAACTGATGACTGCCGGCCACTAATCTTGCCGGCAAGATGCAGGCTAGACTTGTGGTCCGACAGCCATTAATTCACTGTCACATATGACTCTGCCGGCGAGAGCCCGCCGAGTCAGGTATTCCGGCCACTACCCTGTCACATTGAATGCTGGCTGGGATAGTGTGCCGACAGCCGGTGACCCGCCGGTGTCCGAAAAGCCGCCGGCAATCCGGTGGGCCGCCAGCCATAAAAATTATCAATTTTGTGCCAGTTGAATTGAGCCTTAGGTACTAGCAACTATGGTATATGTATATACAGTAGCCAGTACATCTGTAGTATAGAGGACACTGCAGACAGAAAACTACAGTACAGTATAAAAGTATACAGTAGTTAAACTATCCAACATACTCTGTGTGTCCAAGCGCAGTCTATTGTTAAGACCTTATAAGATTGGGGAAGGAATTCCCTTTCTTTATACTGATAGATGATCAGTAATTTAGACCCTCATTATTAATCCTTTTGGAAGTGGGTGTTGTTTACACTACTCTATCCTTATAGGCTAGACTCTTCCATCGGGCCTCTTAAGGAGGATAACCCTAGAATTAATATTGAGGGAGGTCACAGCAATTGGCTGGGCGGGAAACACACGTATGTGTCTTTCCTATTTTATTTCTAGCTTATCTATCCTAAGCAATGTGCAATAAAATAAAATGGAAAATATTATTATAATATTTACTAGTTTGTCTAGTGAGATAGACTACGTTAAACTCATTTTATTATCTTCTCTTTACAGGAGGACCATGTGAAGTGCGATAGTGTCTTCTGCAACGTTAGTAGCAGGAACTTCTATGGCCATCTGGGGTGTAGGACACACTCCCGCTGCTCCATCACCAAGGGACCTCTCAAATACTAGGACCCGCAGGTATGTACAGTATGTAAAGACCTGATGAATGAGGCTTTTGAAAATCCCAAGACAACTGAGTCAAGGGATGCAGCTCGGGACAAGCTGCACAAATGGGTTTGTGGCTTTCAAAAGAATTCCACGGGGCCTTACCTCCCTAGTGAGCATATGAGAGCCCTTCTATTCCCCAAAGCATCTGCGGATGCTTTTATTCCTCAGCCTCACCCTGAGATCCCTTGCATCCAGATAGGCGTCAACACGGATGTCTCGGATGCGATGAAGGACATCCATCTAGATGATGAGAGGATGTCAGAGGTTTTACAGGACACAGAAAAGGACCTTCTAGCGGAAGGCCAAGATGAGGAGTCAATAATGGCTCCAGAGACGGAAAAGGACGAAGTCAAAACAGTCTCTGTTTCGTCGGTTCCTGCCCCAGAACCCATGCCCTCTATGTCCTCCGCTCCTCAACCTGAGAGGTCGGACGACACTCTGTCTGCCATCAAAGCTATAATGGAAATGTTCGAGAAGAAGAGCGAACAAAGGGAAGCTGCACTCAGGAAGGAGATTCTTCAGATAACAGCGTCGCGTGGTCTCAGCGGAGACTCAACGTAAAGAATCTTCCCTTGTGTTCCGAGGTAAACCAATGGAGGCATGCCGGGTACATGCCGATTACAAACGGTAAGATCTTCGTTTCAGAGAAGCTGGGAGCTGTCCCTATAGAGGACATTGAGTTCTGGCCCAGCTTTGAGTCCTATCCAGATTGCTTCGTTCATCTAAGGACAGAACCTATATCCAAGGAGGAGACAGAGCCTAAGAAGGTCATAGTGCTTGACCACGCTAAGGCTCAGGCATTGTTAGCCAGCAGTTTGAAGGACAGGGCTTCACCAATTCGAAGGTGCCGGCCCTGAGCAAGAAACATCCCTCTTTTCTTGCTCTAAGAAACATCCCTCTTTTCTTGCTCTAGCAACTATGGCTTTCCCCTTTGCGGAAAAGTCCTTTAAGGCAGTGATTAAGGTATTGGAAGCTGGGAAACCTTGCCCTACACTGGAAGAGTGTAGGCCTCTTTCCCTAGCTTTGCCAACCGATCGCAAAGACTGGAAGGATATTCAGCTTACCTTCTCAGTCGGGAAGTTGGAGGCTGATATCGCTGGACATCAGTTCAGCGAAAACCTACCCAAGTTGTCTGAGTTTCTCTTGTGCAGAGAACAAGATACAAAGGAGAGGCTAGCTGCCTCTCTGTCCCTCCAGGTGTCCATGGAGGCAATGGTCAGCGAACAAAGATCCCCGGATATGTTCATGGTCACAACACATTCGGCAACCCTAACTAAAGACTTCTACAGCTTTGTTAGGGCAAGGAGGGCTTGTAGAGAATTCGTGTTTGCTTCGGCTGGGGTCAAACATGAACACAGGAAGTTAATATCTTCCAATATCTGGGGGAAAGACCTATTCCCAAATGAATTGGTCAAAGAGATAGTCAACAAGGCCGCCACGGAGAATAGAAATCTTCTCCAGAAGTGGGGTATGTCGACTAAGAGGAAGTCTTTTCTGGATGAGGGTCCCCAACCGAAGAGGAAGACAAAGAGGCCAAGAGTGCCAACTTCCCGTGACCGCGGTGCCACAGATGGTGGTACAGCCCCACCCCACCTACCAGATGGTACCCCAGCAACCAGTGACTCAGTCACCAGCCTATGAGAGGCAGACCACTACTTTTCACCCTAAAGGTAGGGGGTCAGGTAGAGATTCCTCTGACGTACCTCAAGAGGAAGAGGGGGTAGGGGAGCACGCGGTCAAGGAGGTAAGCCCTCCGGAAACCAGAAGCAATGAGATGCTTCCGGTAGGAGGAACACTCCAACTATTCCGGGATCGTTGGACCTTCGATCCCTGGGCCCACAGCCTAATCAAGAACAGACTAGGTTGGAGCTGGAAGACAGCTCCACCATCATTTCCTCAATTCTTCCAACACTCCACCCCCGTTCTGGAAGAATATACCCGAGAGCTCTTGAGCAAACGGGTCATAAAGAGGGCAAAGTCCATCAAATTCCAAGGAAGGCTGTTTTGTGTTCCCAAGAAGGACTCAGACAAACTCAGAATCATTCTAGACTTGTCGCCACTCAACAAGTTTATTGAGAACGACAGGTTCAAGATGCTGCCCCTTCAACACATAAGGGCCCTGTTGCCCAAAAGGGCATACACAGTCTCCATAGACATAGCAGATGCCTAATTGCACATTCCGATCAATTGCCAACTCTCCTCCTACCTAGGATTCAGGCTACAAAAATGAACGTACGCTTTCAGAGCCATGCCCTTGGGACTAAACATAGTCCCAAGGATCTTCACGAAGCTTGCAGAAGCAGTTGTTCAACAGCTACGCCTACAAGGTGTCCAGGTGGTATCCTATCTGGACGATTGGCTGGTGTGGGCATCATCCGAGTTGGAATGCATGCAAGCATCCAAGAAAGTGATCCAGTTCCTGGAACATCTAGGATTCAAGATCAACACCAAAAAGTCTTGACTATCTCCAGCTCAAAAATTCCAATGGCTAGGCATATATTGGGACTTATAGTAACATCGTCTCTCCCTTCCATTAAAGAAGAGGAGAGAGATAGCAGGATCTGTCAAGAGACTTCTAAAATCCAACAGGAATTCAAGACGCCAACAGGAGAGAGTGCTGGGCTCCCTTCAGTTTGCATCAGTGACAGACCCAGTGCTAAGAGCACAGCTAAAAGATGCGTCAGGAGTCTGGAGAAGATACGCATCAAACGCTCGAAGAGATCTAAGAAGACCAATACCGATTCGGCTACGATCACTTCTCAAGCCATGGTCTGAGGCCAGAAACTTCAAGAAGTCAACACCTCTGCAACTGCCTCCACCTTCAGTCGTCATCCACACGGATGCATCATTGGAAGGATCGAGAGGTCACTCTCATCAACGCAGAGTTCAAGGAACTTGGTCCTCTCTATTTAAGACCTTCCATATCAACATTTTGGAGGCCATGGCAGTCTTCCTCACACTGAGGAAATTATCCCCTCACCCTTCAGTCCACATAAGACTGATTTTGGACAGCAAGGTGGTCATGAGATGTCTGAATCGCCAAGGCTCAAGATCACCTCAACTCAACCAAGTGATGTTGGCCATCTTCCGCTTACCGGAATAGAAGAGATGGCATTTGTCAGCAGTTCACCTTCAAGGGTTCCGCAATGTGACAGCGGACGCTCTATCCAGGATAACTCCGATAGTCAGAATGGTCCCTAGACGCAGGATCATTCTCCATCTTACATCAAGTCCCGGAACTGCAGATAGACCTCTTCGCAACGAGCGACAAGAAACTTCCTCGATACGTGGCCCCGTACGAGGACCTTCTAGCGGAAGCAGTGGACGCCATGTCCCTCGACTGGAGCAAATAGACCAGGATTTACCTGTTCCCTCCACCCAACCTGCTGATGAAGGTCCTCAACAAGCTGAGATCTTTTCAAGGAACAGCAGCCCTAGTGGCTTCCAAGTAGCCCCGGAGCAACTGGTTCCACTTAATTTTGGAATTACAGCTGAGGCTGATTCCCCTGCCAGACCCAGTTCTATCTCAACAAGTACAGAAGTCGACTGTCTTCGCTTCATTACAGAAAACCCAAGACCTTCATCTCATGATTCTATCCCTAGCAGTAAAGAAAAGGTTTGGGATCTCGAAAGAA
>NC_090764.1:60854997-60859997 GCF_036898095.1 Palaemon carinicauda | reverse complement strand
GTGCCTTGCTGAAACGATACCCATGCACCGTTCTCAGACAGGCTGCCTTACCTTAGGCTAGGGAGCGTCCTCCCTTCCTTGGTGGCCGCTTTGGTTCAGAGCCTCCTCCATAGAAGACCATTCTTCTTCTCCCCTCCCCACCTATCTCTTGTATGGCCTAGCCTATACTTAGGTTAGTCTATACCCATCTGTCCCCTGTCCTACAACTCCTCCTTAGGGTGGAGTGATAGGGCTACCTTGAGCTCCTGTGTGCAGTCCGCTCTGGTACATATACCCTTCATAGTGTCCTATGGGGTTAGCCACTCGATGCGTTTTGTCCACAGGGGTTCTCCCCCCCTCTTGGGTGTTCCCTAGCCCTCCCTTGGGCTACCCTGGCTCCCGGTCCTCTGCGGCCCCTGCTTCTGGGTGATAGGGCTAGCCTCTATCATGGGTACACCCACTCAGGTGGGATGTCTTGGGGTCCGTGGCCGTACCCCTACATCCCTCCTTCTGTCTCTTTCACTATCCTGGTGCCGGTCCCTTGCCGCCTCCCCTGTCGGTGATACCCACCTCCCACCTTGGTGACATATCCCTTGCCCTCTGGGCCGTCAGTCCTCCGTGTGCCGGAGGACTGCCGCCTCCCGTCGGCGTCCAGCCGATGGCCTTCCCTCTTACCTCATAGCTTCGGTCGTCCGTCCACCGGTCCGGCCCCCGGAGTGCCGGCAGTCCGGTTCTGCTATAACCCATCCTTGTCCCTGTCACCAAGCCGGCAACCTTCGGCTGCCGGAGCTGCCGCTCCCCGCCGCTATGTCGGTGGCCGCCATCCTGGTATTACCCCTGACTTATATATTTGTCTTCCCTAATTCCAGAAACTCTGCTGGAGCGGCCTCCGGCGTGCCGCCGGTCTGCCGGAGCCTTCCGGAGGCGTCAAAGCGACTTGCACCCCTTCTACTAGCTATCATCTCATGCTGATAGCCCTACATCGCAACCAGATGGTTTGATTACATAAATAGATATGTATTATCTTACTGTTCTATTAGTAACCATGCTGTCTTCTTGCATATCACAGATTTCCAGCATGCTGTGTGTATCTTAGCACGGCTGGTTGCCGGGAACCGTTACCCTATGGGATCTTCTACGTTCCCAATTCTAGGGTCTGAGTGGCCTCAGTCCCAGTTTTATATCCTTGGCAATTCCCACTAGAATTCCCACTGCCTTCCTGGCATTCTATGTTGAATTCTGTCCTGTGCCCTCGGTCACAACAAATTGCCTATGGATAAGGTTACGGTAACCAGCCGGGCGGGTTACACGGAGTATGTGTCTATCTCCTTCTTTTCCGCCCATTCTCTGATCATCACATTGTTTATACCACTTAATATTAAGTTAAAGATTAATCATTTAATATTTAACTTTAGAATAGAAGTCATTCTTATGACTCCCCCATACTCATGTACTCTCTCTCTTACAGGAGGAGCACGTGAAGTGCGACCACGGCTTCTGTGCAGTGAAGCGCCAGCACTTTTATGGGCACACGGAGTGTAGGACTCACGCCCCTTGTGCCAACAAGAGAGGTGATCTGAAGTTCTGGGACCCGCAGAACTGTACGGTCTGCCAGGAACGCCTGGTGGAGGCGTTCAATAACCCTCCCTCAGCGGAGGTTAGGGATGCTTCTCGAGAGAAGCTACGCAAATGGGTGCGTGGCTTCCAGAAGAACGCCACTGGACCGTACCTTGCCACTGAAGACTTGAGGGCCTTACTGTTCCCAAAGGCATCCCCAGACTCTGTGGTCCCCAAGGATCAGATCCCCACCGTCCAGATCACGGTGGAACCCGATGTTGTCATGGCCCAGTCCATGCACGAGTGTCGCCTGGATACCGACAACGCGGAGCGTATGTCGGAGGTGTCGGAGACAACGGAGAGGAACCTCATGGCCGAAGAATTGGACTATGAGGAGGACCGAGTGGAATACGCCGAGTCGGAGCAAGAGGTCGCTCCGCCTTCCACCACCGCCCCAACTCCTACACTGACGGAAGTATCTCTCCCGTCTACCTCCGCCACCCCGGACCCCATTCCAACCAGCGCCCAGGAGATGTTCCGTATGCTCGAAGCTCTTATGGACAAGAAACTCCGTGAGACACACGAATACATCAGGACCATGGGAAGTTCTAAGGAGCCGAAAAGGATTTCGGTTAAGGACCTCCCGGCATGCTCGCACGCCAACCCCTGGAGGTATGCTGAGCATATGCCCATCGCAATGGGCAGGATCTTCGTCAGTGAGAAGGTCGGCTCGGTTGCCCTGGAAGAAGTGGAGTTCTTCCCGAGTTTTGAGGCTTATCCGGACTGTTACGTCCGGCTTCGATCCGAACCTGCCTCTAAAGAAGAGACCGAACCTAAGGAGGTGATAGTGTTCGATCTCCCGAAGGCCCAGGCTATGCTGGCCAACGCTTTTAAAAGTAGGGGTTTTACCTGCTCAAAGCTTCCGGCGCTGAGGAAGAAGCACCCTACCTACGTCGCACCTGATGATGTGATCCTCCCCTTCATGGAAAAGGCCTTCGCTGCGGTACACAAGGCAGTGGAAGAAGGGAAACCTTGCCCCGCACTGGAGGAGTGCAGACCCTTCTCCCTGGTTACTCCCCCCGATGTTCGACACTGGAAGGATATCCAGCATACCTTTGTGGTGGGAAAACTAGATCCTGACGTTGCTGGACGTCAGTTTAACGAAGACCTCCCGAAACTTAATGACCATCTCCTTCGTCGGGAACAAGACACGAAGGAAAGGCTCGCCGCATCCATGTCCCTCCAGGTACAACTTGACGTCATGGCCGGTGACACTAGAGTCCCCGACCACTACATGGTGCTCGCCAAAACGCATCTGGCGACTGTAGTTAAGGACTTGTACAGCTTCATGAAGGCTCGGAGAGCCTGTCGTGAATTCGTGTTCTCAAGTGCCACAGTGAGACACGAACCCCTGAGGCTGATTTCCTCCAACATCTGGGGTAAGCACCTCTTTCCCTCTGATCTTGTGAAAGAGATCACCGACAAGGCCGCCACGGAGAACAGGAACCTTCTCCACAAGTGGGGCATGTCGAAGAAGAGGAAATCCTCTCAGGACGACGGCCCTCAACCTAAGAGGAAATCCTCCAAGCCAAAACCCCAGCAACGTCAACAGAGACGGCAGTTTCCGGGACCCGCTACTTCCCAAGTGGCTGCTCAGCCACAGCAGACCTTTCAGCTGGTCACCCAACCGGTCTTGTCCCAGTCACCGGTTTTCACCCCTGCCTTCGAGCAACAGACAACTACCTTTCGTCCCAAAGGTAGAGGCTCAAGCAGAGGTGCAGGCAGAGACGCATCTCGCCGTCCCTCCAGAGGCAGAGGAGGAAGGGGAGCTAGCGGCCGAGGCAGTAAACCCTCGGGACACCAGAAGCAATGAAGTGCTTCCGGTGGGAGGAAGACTCCGCCAATTCCAGGATCGTTGGACCTTCGATCCCTGGGCACACAGCATCGTCAAGAAGGGTCTAGGCTGGAGTTGGACTCAACCACCCCCAACCTTCCAGCAATTCTTCCAACAATCAACCCCCCTTCTGGAAGAATATGTCCTAGATCTCTTGAACAAGAAGGTGATAAGGAGGGTAAAGTCAACCAGGTTCCAAGGGAGACTGTTTTGCGTCCCCAAGAAGGACTCCGACAAGCTCAGAGTCATTCTAGACTTATCCCCCCTCAACAAGTTCATAGCGAACAACAAGTTCAAGATGCTGACTCTTCAACAGATAAGGACCCTTCTGCCTCGAGGTTCTTACACGGTCTCCATAGACCTGGCGGATGCCTACTGGCACGTTCCAATGAACCACCACGCTTCCTCCTACCTAGGATTTCGACTCCAAAGGAAAAGCTACGCCTTCAGGGCCATGCCCTTCGGCCTCAACGTGGCCCCTCGGATCTTCACAAAGCTGGCGGACGCCATAGTACAACAGCTCCGCCTCCGAGACGTCCAGGTGATGGCCTACCTCGACGACTGGCTAGTCTGGGCTCCATCGCCCGAGGATTGTTTAAGATCCTGCAGCAAAGTCACCCAGTTCCTAGAACACCTGGGATTCAAGATAAACGCGAAGAAATCTCGCCTCTCTCCAGCTCAGAAGTTCCAATGGTTAGGAATCCAGTGGAACCTTCAGTCACACCGCCTTTCCATCCCCCAGAAGAAAAGGAAGGAAATAGCAGGGTCTGTCAAGCGACTGCTGAAATCCAAACGGATCTCAAGACGTCAGCAGGAACGAGTTCTAGGCTCTCTACAGTTCGCCTCAGTGACCTACCCAGTGCTACGTGCACAGCTAAAGGATGCCGCGGGAGTCTGGAGACGTTCTGCATCCATCGCTCGAAGAGACCTCGAGACGGCTCCCAAACAGACTTCGGCTGCTCCTCAAGCCGTGGTCGGAAGCAAAGGCCCTGAAAAGGTCCATCCCTCTTCAACACCCACCTCCATCACTCAACATCCACACGGACGCTTCGCTGGAGGGTTGGGGAGGTCACTCCCACCAAAAACAGGCTCAAGGCACATGGTCTCCCCTATTCAAGACGTTTCACATCAACATCTTGGAGGCCATGGCGGTCCTTCTAACGCTGAAGAAACTCTCCCCGCCTCCCTCGATCCATATTCGTCTAACCCTAGACAACTCGGTGGTAGTTCGATGTCTCAATCGCCAAGGCTCAAGATCGCCCCAGATAAATCAGGTGCTTCTGACAATCTTCCGTCTGGCAGAGAAGAAGAAATGGCACCTGTCTGCAGTTCACCTACAAGGATTCCGCAACGTGACGGCGGACGCTCTATCTCGGACAAGCCCGATAGAGTCGGAATGGTCTCTAGACGCAAGATCATTCTCCTTCATCTCTCACCAAGTCCCAGAACTTCAGATCGATCTCTTCGCAACGAGCGACAACAATCAACTTCCTCGATATGTGGCCCCGTACGAGGACCCCAAGGCAGAAGCAGTGGACGCCATGTCACTGGACTGGAACAGATGGTCCAA
>NC_090764.1:60829997-60849997 GCF_036898095.1 Palaemon carinicauda | reverse complement strand
AGGAGCAAAAGTCATGACTCCTGCCAATCCCAGTAATTTTTTGGGCATAGGGATGCAACAGGAGTCATCGTAGGCCATTAGCATATACAGGTGCTAGGAAAATGTAATCACAGATAATTAGGTCCCAGAAAATTTCTAAAATCTATTTGACTTATCCCAAAATTAATTCTCTGCAAAAAAAAACATAAAAGGGTGATTATTAACAAATGGTTGCATGGTTTAATGGATGATTTTAGCAGTTGGTTATTCTTATCATTAACGCAATTGGAATGGTATATATTTCAGAATATGACACATTAGTGGGCCTTTTACTGTTTGCAAACAGTAAACAAATATGCATTTGAAAAAACGGATTTTGATCAAAGGGAAAAATCTATTTTTGGGTGAGAGGGCCATGTCGTCCTGATGGAAGGGTTCCTATAGGTAGCCTTTTAAGGAATATTTGCTACAGTGATACTCCCAGGGAATTAAACCATAGGTCTTCAGGATTCTAACTCCTGGCACGAGTATCCAATAAAGGATATCGCATAATATCAGGGAACGTATTCTAGATACGACACATGGCAATCTTCACCCCGAATAGACTTAACGCTTTGATGTAAGGGGGAAGAGTGGCAAAAGAAAGGGGTGCCGTTCTAGGTACCCGGTGGACCTCCTTCCCTAATACTACCGTGACGCCATTCGTATTCTTGCCGTTAAGCAGAAATGGCAACAGATAAAGTAATTTTGGGAGGGGTCAGCAAGAGGGTGGGTCCATCAGGACGACATGGCCCTCTCACCCAAAAATAGATTTTTCACTTTGATCAAAATCCATTTTTTGGGCTCAAGCCATGTCGTCCTGATGGAAGTATACTAGAGAATTGTCTTGAAATTACTATTGGCTGTGGGTTTGTGTATGTGCCTTCCACCTTGAATAGATTTCCTTATCTGGTCTACTAGACCTATATGTGAAATTCCAGAGATCTGTCACTTCCACTAAACCTGGAGTTGGTTTAGTGCCTCCTCCCCCTAGCAAGGAAAATGTCGATATCGACAATAAGGATTCAAGGTTTGTATTTCCGTTGAAACAAAAAGAAAAACATTAAAGCTTACCTTTTTTACTTACCTTAAGAATGTAAGTTTTATTCCTCTGGAAATCACTATTGTGATTTCAAGGATATAAGCCCCATACAGGGGTTTAGTAAAACTATAGCGTACTTTATTAGCTTATAACTGAGGGAGCAGTAATAAGACGCGAATACGGTTAAGTATTTTATTAGGCAACTAATTCATCAAATATAGTTACAACAAAGTATGAATCTGATCCAGCATTACAACACATCAAAACACATATTATCTCGTATAGAAAAAATATATAAATACATTATCAGAATAGCGCCACTCAATGGAGATGTGAAACCAAATCTATCTGACATAGTCAGATGTACGGAAATGAATAAACACCGTAATGCAAATGTTTACTCGGCACTGGTGTATTGATCAGATATGCACCTACACAGAACAGTATGTCAACCATAGCTGTGATCTGCACTAGTGGCTAGGTATACACATGCACCCGATGCACTGTAAATCCCAAAACAGTCCACTGTTCATCGCAGCACTAGACGACGGGTTTAATCACACTACCCGCCGCCACCACAAAGTGTTTTATTTCATGTACTTGCTTCGCATAATGTTTGTAAAAGACCCTGGATGATCTCCACCCAGTGTATGAGCGGAGTCTCTCAAAGTCCATATGTTGAAAGAAGTTCAACGAGGAAGCAACTTTCCTCGGATTGTGACCTGCGAATGTACTGTCAGGATCTGCTCTGCGAATAAAGTAGGTGAGCTTCGCTCTCAGTGGTCTTAAAGATAAGTTTGATCCTGAAGTTTCGCCACTGAAGAGCAGTCCTCCCTTGAAGTTTAAAGTTCTTTGAAGATAGACCTTCAGACACTCTACTGGGCACAGAGAGGCATCTTCCTTCATTGGGGAGATTCTCCAAGGACCCCACCTCTTGGTGGGTAGCTCGTTCTTGGCAAGAAAGGCAGGATCAGGAAAAAGCTTCAGTTCTCCTGAGACTAAGAACTGGATACGGCCTTCGTTTCTGGATAAGGCCACTATTTCAATAACTCTAGCCCCTGAGGGTATTGCAAACAGAAAAATGACTTTCTGTGTTAAATCCTTTAGAGAACAGTCCTCATTGTCCAGGTTCGAAGCATAGTGCAAGATTTTGTCCAAAGACCACGTGATGGGCTTTGGTGGGGCTACAGGCTTGAGTCTAGCGCATGCTTTCGGGATCTTATTAAAGATTTCACCTGAGAGGTCCTGTGGATTTATTTCCGCGACCACGTCCTCCTCGGCCTCGAGAGAAGTTGAGGGACCATCTGGAAGCTGCTCTGCGGCATTGTGGTCAAAGTCATGGCGGAGAGTTGTGCAGGTCTTCGTGGTCTCTTTGCCCTTATGTTCTTGGGCTGGGGACCTCCTTACGAAGAATATTTCCTTTTTAAGGACATACCCCACTTTTGGAGAAGGTTCCTGTTCTCCATGGTTGCTTTTGCAATGACCTCTTGGACCAGTTCCTGTGGGAAAAGGTCTTTACCCCAGATACTCAAGGTAATCAGCTTCCTGGTTCATGTCTGATGGTTGCTGAAGCCAGAACGAACTCTCTACAAGCTCTCCTTGCTCTGACGAAAGTGTATAGGTCTTTCACAAGGGTACCCATTTGAGATTTAGCCAGGAAGAGGAACATTTCTGGGGCATTATGTTGACCTGCACTCATTTCCAAACAGTTCTGATGAGAGAGGGAAGCCGCAAGTCTCTCCTTCGACTCCTGTTCCTTCCTCAGAAGATGGTTTGGCAACTTAGGAAGGTTCTCATTTAACTGTTGTCCTGCGATCTCTGGGTCTAACTTAGAGACGGAGAAGGTTAGGTGGACATCCTTCCACTTCTTCTCGCAGGTAGGAAGTGCGAAAGAGAATGGCTTGCATTCCTCTAGGGTCGGGCAGAGTTTTCCCTCATCAACAGCCTTGACGGAAAAGTCTAGTGCTTTCTCCATAAAGGGGAAAGAGATGGAGGAAGGAGCAAGAAAAGTGGGGTGTTTCTTGCTCAGTGCTGAGACTTTGGAGTTGGTATATCCGGCTCCCTTCAAGGCCTTCAGGAGGATGGCTTGCGCCTTCTCGTGTTCAAACACGATGACCTCTTTGGGGACCGTTTCTTCTTGGATCGCATTTTCGTCCCGCAGTCTCACATAGCACTCTGGATAGGCCGAAAAGTTAGGCCAGAACTCAAAGTCTTCAATCTGCCTGGCTCCCAACTTCTCGAAACGAACAGTTTCCCAATCATAATTGGCTTATGCTCCGCATACCTCCAGGGATTGGTTTCGGAGCAATGAGGGAGATCAGACACTCTAAGAGGCTTCTTAGAGGTACCCTTGGTGGTTCCGAAGCGGTCCATCTTCTCGTGCAACAACTTTTGCTGCTGCTTAATCGATTCCCGCATCGACTCTTGTTCCCGTTGGAATGACTCCCTCATTCGTTGAAGAGATGTCAGAATCTCTTCGCTTGCGTTAACCTTGGTAACAGGTTGTGGAGTTGGGGCTGAGGACGTTGACGGCAGAGGTTGGTATGCCCTCACGTCAAACTGAGGGTCATCTGTTGCCATTAACAAAGATCCTTCTCCCTCCACTCGGGGAGGGTCCACATTCTCTTCAGGGCCACCTTGTAGTAGGTCCTGTTTGATGTCGGTGGACACTTCTGATATCCTCTCTTAGTGGATGTCCATGCCTTCTAGTGCATTGGTAATGTCCAAGTCAATCTTCAGTTGAACGAAGGGGGACCGGAGCTGATCCTGGGACACTACCGCACTCGGCAGAGCCTTGGGGAACAGCAGGCACCTCAGGAAGTCATTGGGCATGTATGGTTCTGGAGAGTTCTTTTGGAACCCTCTTACTCATTTGCGAAGGGTGTCCCTCGCTGTATCCCTAGTCTCTAGGGTAACTTAGGGGGCCTTCGCCGAAGCCGTTGGCCAGCAGGGTTGAGCAGGTGGGGTAACCCTTTGGGTCCCAATACTTTAGGACTCCTATGACGACACCGCAGGGGGCATGAGCCCTGCACATCGTGTGGCCACAGAAGTCTTTCCCCTTGTGGTTGCAGAACATCGCTCCGCACTTCTCCATTGGGTCATTCTGTAAAGGAAAAATACTAATGAGTATTTTTGTTTTTTTCTAAATCAGTGATATAAAAGCATACAGTTTATGATAACAATAGTAATCACTATTGTTTATGGTAGCTTAGGATTGTAAGCATGGAAGGAAATAGAAAAGACACATATCTGTATTTCCTCTCCCAGGACGTTGCTGAGACCTCCGTCAATATTAATATTCAGTTTCCCTGTTGGGAGGATACAAGGTAGAGAAACTCTAGAAACTAGAGTTAGAATTAGTAAATAGCTTATACTAACATACTCCGCCTGTAGTATTGTATTAATACCGTTCGGGTATTGTAAGTCCCTGATGATCAAGGAAAACCATCTGGGTGTTGAAGGAGTACACAGCCTCAACAGAATATCATGGTCTCAACAATCGTCTGCGATAGGAAACACAGAGTATGTTAGAAAACATATGTACTACTGTATAGTTGCATACAGTAGTTTGCCGGAAGTCACTGCCGGTATTGGGTTAGTACCTGACGGTGCTAACCTAAAGAGAGAGAGAAAGAAAGAAGGAAGGAGAATTTCCTACTCTTATGAATGAACATAACAGCTGGAAGTGTAGGGGGACTATAAGTCCACCTACTGTCTCCTTTCCAGAATGAAAGTTCCAATGGAAGGGGAAGAATTTATCAGAATCTGGCTCCCACCCATCCACAAAAGACCTTTTCGCCAGCAATGAAGTTGGCGACAAGGAATGTGGATGGCAGCTCAAGAGAGGGCTAAGGACTTTCCAAAGTATGTTAGGATTTCCACCGGAAGACGCCAAAAGCCATCTCAATCTTTGGGGAAAGTGGCAGAGACGACGGAACTACAGTAACTGCCGCCGGCAGGATACCAGCCAGTAACGCAGTCATCCTAGCAAGCCGGGATGACTGTCAGAATACCAGTGAAAGAATTTTGTGACAGCAAGTCATTACTAAAGGACAGAGGGGGGAAGGGTGAGGGTCTTATAGTTCATTGATATCAGAGGTGGTGGCAGGTATGCCGCCTTCCTCAAACAATGAGCTGGGGAAGCATGGCTTCCTGTGCTGATGACATTGTCATCAGCAAGACAAGGGCACCCTGAGTATGTCACTATCTAATCAAAAGCCGGAGGCAGTAAGAACATCATTCTATTCAACGGCGATGAAGAGAGACAGTGGCTGCCACCTATGATGGAGGCGTCACTCGGGGAGGGAGGAAGGGTTTAGCCTCTTCTCTCAAAGAGAGAATAATTATCGTAGCTAGTCTATAGATTCTAGAGAATGTAACATGACAAATTCGAAGATGATTTGTATTTTTCCTAACCATACAAACCTTAGCTATTTACATTGGGTTTACCTTTTAGCGTAGCTGAAATGGCGAGCCATTAGAATTTAACGAGGGTGTATTACCCCCGCGCTAGTTAGCGGGGGGGGTAGGGGAGTGGTAGCTAGCTTACCCCCCAACCCCTCACACACAGGTGAATGCTTCACTTTCACTTAGAGGTAGGACTTGTCTTGGGGGACAGGGCTGGCGGGCAAATATATGTAAATAGCTAAGGTTTGTATGGTTAGGAAAAATACAAATTATCTTCGAATTTGTCATTTGTTCCGTAACCGAAATACAAACCACGCTATTTACATTGGGTGACTTACCCCATAGGAAGGGTGGAAAGTCCCCAGCCATACTGGCTTTGGCTTTACCCGGGGACTCAGAATCCGAGTGAGTCGCACTCGAGAAAAGGAGTCCCTGCACCTCACAAGTTCCTTGCTCCGCAAAGGAACCGTGTGGCCTACATAAGCTTGTGTGTGAAGGAAGAAAGTGTGACCCGTCCTAGGCAGTTGACCTGGAGTTCCAGAAAGAACTCTGAGTTAGGACGTTCCCAATACCACCTCGTCAGGGTATGGGGGACGCGACAGTATTGACTCAATACTCGGAACACAAGGAAGCATGGTTTACCTGCAGAGGTTCGAGGTCAGCTATGCAGAGACCAGGATGCTGCTTCCCCGTAGAGGGGATGATGAAGAAAGAAGTAAGGGCCAGACATACTTCTTTCGTTCATGCAGACTAAAACCTGATAACAATGCCCTCAACCTTCTGCTACCTGTCCAAAAAGGAGCCTGAGGTTAGACCAGGTGTTGTGTAGCCACCACAGAGCAATAGAAACGTATCGAAACTCCTGTGGGTCACGCCCTGCAGGAAGCGGGCTGCGAAGGTCATTAGACGCTTCCAGACTCCAACTTGTAGCACCTGCGTCACAGAGTAGTATTACTCGAAGGCGAGGGACGTTGCGATGTATCCAACATCGTGCTGTAGGGCGACGTGACGGGGGAGGGTCTGGAGTCAGGTCGAGATGAATGTCCTTGAGTCCGAGCTGAAGAGGTATACTGGTGACTCTCCCCCGTGTCCTTCTTGTGCTCCCAAACCGGCTGCACGTGAGGACAAACTGCAGCTGTTCCCAAATCTAACCTCTCGATTCCTTTACTGGCAAGAAGGAGAAGGTTTTGGGACATCAGATACAGAATGGTGACTCAAAATCTTGAAGGAATTGGACCGAAGGGCCGGGACCCCAAGATTCTGAGTCTAGCCAACAACCCAGGAGCGAACCTGAATGTTGCCTTCCCCCATTCCTTAGAAAGGGCGGTGTCGTACGAGACCAAGAAGATTGCTTACACACTGGCCGCGGCCAGAGTGAGCAGGAGCCCCAAGACGGAATACGATCCGAGGCCTGACGTAAAGGGTCTTGAGAAGATCTCTTAAGGGACTAAAAAGTCCGAGCCATGCTCCATGTTGGAGGTCTCACTCCGACTAGGGCAGGGACGTTCGCAGCTTTGCATGAGCGAGGAAAGGTCCAGCGGGAAGGAAAAAGTTATTCCTTTAAGCCTGAAGGTCAGGGAAAGGCTGAGCGACAGGCTTCATTGCCGAGAGCGGAAAGGAGTTTCCTCCTGCCGAAAGGCAATAAGTTCGTTATTGCTGGAGAAGAGGCCTCAAGGGAAGAGGTATATCTCCCACGACACCAACCACCGAAGACTCTCCACTTCGCCTGGAAGACCCCTGCGGATGACTATCGCAGATGACGCGACCTCCGTCCCGCGACTGTAGTGGGTTGTCTCTTCTTGAGGAGGAGGCGTAGTGTCTCCAGGCATGAAGCCGAAGCGACGCCCCGGCTCGTGAAAGATGTTGCAGTATGGTTGTTTGAGTAGCCTGTGCCGTGGGAGAAGCTCTCCCGGGATTTCCGTCAGGGGAAGCAGAGGGTCCGGAAACCGTTCTGCGTATAGTCCCAGTGGAGCTCTCAGGGCCATTGAAAGGTTGACAGACAACCTGGTCTTGTTGAGACCCATCCTCAACAGACAACAAAGGAGGGAAGACGCAGGCGTCGATGATGTCCCACTATCACCGGAATGCATCTTGCCAGAGTCTTGGGGTCTGAGACTGGGGGGAAGAACAGCGGAAGCTTGAGGTTCCAAGCTGTCGCGATCAGGTCCCCCGACCAGGACTTGCTGGTTACTCAAGGTCAAAGACCCCTAGGTACACTCTCTCTACGAGGCTCTGCTCGGATAGTCGGAGAGAACATTCCTCTGCCCGGAATGAGCAAGCCGATGGTGGTATTGAGAGGATCTCGAATCATCTCAGTATCTCTACTGCAAGATGCGAAGGTATGAAAATGCATCCCTTGCTGGTTAGAACACGCCAGTACCATGAAGTCGTCGTGCACGGAGCGACTCGGCAGGAGCTGTAGGATCTGTAGAGGGGCCAGACTATGGCCCCTAAGCCTGCCTGAATGATGGAGAGGTATCCTTCAGGTCCTGACCATAGGCCTGGACCGGAACATGCCCCCCCCCTTCTTTGACGAGTCCGAGAAAAGCATAAAAAATGTGGGGAAAGGACGAGAATATCCACTACCATCAAGAGGTTCCATAGGTCAACCCCCATTGTAGTTCTAATCGTCCCGCTGGTCCCATAGGGGCCAGAAAGTCCGGTTAATCGTTGCTTTGAAACCACCGGAACTTGGGCCGCCCCACAGGGAACTTATCCTGAGGCGACCATTCGGAACTTTAGAGGGGTCAATGAGGAAAGAGACCTAGGAAACGTTCCAAGGTAGGGCTGAAAGCTCTGCCCGACTGAAAACAGGTACTGCGATTCACCTCAGCCTTGCCACAGTCAACTGAAGGGAAGGCTCGGAGGAGGCAGCAACAGAATCTGGCGTCCCCAGGCGGTCACCCATCCAAGTACCAACCAGACCCGACGTTGCTTAACCTCGCTGGACGGACGAGAAGCGGGGTTTCCAACGTGGTAAGGTCGTTGACTCAATATCATGGCTAGATACTCCAGATGTTGAGGCCGAAGAAGAGAAGGCTCCTAGCAAACTACCATGAACCCCCACTCATGGTAAGGATCCGGAAGTTTGTCCCGGCGTTGAAGAAGGTCGAACCCGAGCCTACCGGAGTTGACCAGACCTCTAAAAGGCGAAGGAGGCGGCAGCCGGCTCCCGAGCGGCCATGAGAAAAGCAGGGAGAGTTCTCTGGGGAAAAACCTGCGATGCCACAGCGGGATCGCCACACTGCATATCAAGCAGGAATACCTGTAGTCTAGGCTGAATTCCACGAGCTTCCTGGAAGATGGATGGAAAGGAAACTGAAAGTACCCGTCCTTCCGATTCAGGTCCTAAGGAGTCCTGTCGCCTTGTTACCAATCTGATCGATTCTGCTGTTCCACGCTGGACGAAGTTTGTTCGACAAACTTGATCAGAGCTGAGAGGTCGACTACAGAATTCCCGTCTCAGATACTTTCTTACGAGAAAGGATCGACTGAGGAAGCCGGGGGGTGAAGCCGTCGACGATCCTATGGAGGACCTTCTCCTAAGGCATGGATCATTCTGCCCAAACGGGCAAACTCTTGCCGACCCTATGGCATAGAGGTTCAGAGACACTGAATTCGCTGACAGAGACGGCAGGCGCGATATCCTTGGCTGATCACGGAGATCGTGCAGGAATGGGCATTGGGAAGCTGTCATCCGGATGAGTAACCTTAGGCATCCTCCCAGCGTGAAACCTACAAGGGGGGGTTGCCAATCCTAGAGTTCGTGAACTCTGCCGCTCCCTCTAGGACTATGCCCCCCCGGGAGAGCCTCCCGTGCCACCTGTTCCTGACAGGAGAGGACTGCTATTGGACACCTTGTCTCAGATGTCGCAGCCGGTCCGACAACTTAGGCCGACGTAGCTGAAAGAAAGAGGCGCTGGAGCCCTGCAGGGTCTGGAAGAAAGCGCCTTGGAGGAGTGAAAACGGAAGTCGACTTCCTCCGCACAACCGCTGTCTATGTCTCTGTCCTTGGGCACAAACAAACTCTTCCCAAGGATGGAAGGGTGTCTGAGGTTGTCGACATCCACGGATGAGACACCCGAAAGGAAGCCCTCGGTCATTGCGTCCAGATGGTCCAACATCGAGCTTGCCCGCAAGTTCGAAACTTGGCGACAAAACGCCAAGGTGCTTGCGCCCGAGAGGAGGAAAGTACCCATGACCTTCCTGTAGCTTCCTTGAACAAAACCTCGGGTTGCAACCGAGGAGGGAAAGGACCTGGTAAGCCCCTTTCACGAGATGGAGAAGAGGAAGAGGGAAACCAGTCACCCATTGGCCGATGGAGAAATCTCGAACGGAAAGCTCCCTGGCAAAACCCTTCCAGGGAATGACGGGGAAGGGCTAACCCAGGTTCTGGAAAGAAGAATGTTGCTCAGACCTCCCTGAAGATTCTTCCTGATTTTGCATGTGCCATGCTCTACGTTTACGGGGTGAGGCCGTGTTCTAGAAATACGCTCCAGAAGACTCGCCAGGCTGGCCATGCTGCGAAACCCCAACGGGAATCGCGGACGCAATCGCCCTGGCACTCGCGCGATGGTAAATCAATGGTTTGCGCGTGGGCGAACGTGGAAGTGCCCATGCGCGGGCATGCAGGAACGCAAACGGAGGTGCGCGAAGGAGCGCAGAAGGAGGGCGAGCGTGGTAGGAAGGGCGAGAGCTGGTGGTAGACGAGCGATAACCCATAGGCGAGCAATGGATACTGCAAGAATTAGGCCGACGTTCGCGCGATGAAACACCGTAGGTTCGCACGATGGAACACCGTCGGTTCGCGCGACGGAACACCGTCGGTCCGCGCGACGGAACACCGTCGGTCCGCGCGACGGAACACCGTCGGACCGCGCGATGGAACACCGTCCGTCCGCGCGACGGAACACCGTACGCCCGCGCGATGGAATACCATTGGTTCGCGCGCGGCCGAACATTGGAGAACATGTGCGCGGTCGCGCATGAGCGTAGACGTGCGGTCGCGCATGAGCGTAGGTGTGCGGTCGCGCGGGCACGTGGGCGTGTGGACGCGCAAGCACGTGGGCGCGCGGGTGAGCGCAGGCGGTCGGGAGACCGATGACGCGTAGGCGGGCGGTGGCGCGTTGACGAGCGATGGCGCGTTCTGGCGAACGATAGCCCGTAGGCGAGTGAAGGCGCGTTGGCGAGCGGTGGTGCGTTAACAAAACGCTAGCGCGCAGGTGAAGAATCGCGCGGGCGCGCAGGCGATTGCCAACGCGAGAGAGACTGGTGATGGTTAGCGCGCATCGCGCTAACAGAAGGCGCGCAGGTGCATCAGGAAGGTGAGCGCTGAAGCAAGCTGTTAATCAGGCGATCCTAGACGGTCAGAAAAAACCGTAGGCGCCCAATAGTGCGTGGCAGAAAAGGGCGCGCAGATGTGTGCTGGCGATCGAAGAAAGCTGGCGCACAGAAGGACAGAAGTAAAAGTGAGCGCTGGCGAGCAGGAGGAAAATCTACGGCAAGACTCAGCTACCGGAGATCATGGTCCACAGCAGGCGAGCGCTAGATCGCTACTGATGGTATCCAGGGAAACTGACACGCGTGGCAGATCGATGGCGATCGTTGACGCGTAGGAGATCGCTGACGAGCAGGCGAACGTTGACGCGTCTATGGTCGCTGGCGAGCAGAAGGCAACGCGTGGAAGCCTGTACGTAGAAGAGTCCTTGTCCAAGACCTGAACCAAAGTTCTAGATCCCGAGGGCGAACGAGGGCGCGTAACAGGAACCAACAGGAACAGCAGAGATGATCATCATGAGAGCGCTGACGAACAGGAGAGCGCTGGCGAACAGGAGAGCGCTGGCGAACAGGAGAGCGCTAGCGATCAAGAAAGCGCTGATGAGCAGGAGAGCGCCTGTGCGCTAACACTGAGCAGGAGAGCGCCTGTGCGCTAACACTGAGCAGGGATCGTTGTCCGTCGGGAGACTGATGTCCGTCGGAAGACCGTTGTCTGTCCGTCGGGAGACCGATGTCCGTCGGAAGACCGTTGTCCGTCGGGAAGACCGTTGCCCGTCGGAAGACGAGGTCCGACTGCTGTCCATCTGCACCAGGGGCAAAGATCAAGAAGAAGGAGTTGTAGGCTGCATATGGAGATTCAAAAAGGCACCTCTTAGTACCCTTATAGGGAGAAGGGAGGCCCTTACGACGTAGCGGACGGTGAGCCTTACGGCGAAGGAGGCCAACAGCAACAACAGCAGAAGAGTCCTCCGAAGAGAAGTCTCTATGAGTGTACTCTCTCGCGAACGAAAGAGAAACACTTCGTAGAAGAGACGGGTCAGCCAGTGATCTAAAAGAAGCAATCCTCCGAAGAGGGGCTCCTGCAGTTGCCCAGCCCCGTGAGCGTAACTGCAGGTGCGACCGCTCAGCACCAAGAGCATAGTCGCACAAAAAAAAGGCAAGAGAAGAACCCCCCAAAGGAGGAAAAACTCAAGCCTGGACAGGAAAAACTTCCCTCGGAAGGAAAGTTACCCACCCAAGGAGGCGAGCCTCCTGAGTGTTCTAAAATGAACTGGAGAGCTGTCAATTGTCACGGGAGTACTTCCAGAAGAAGGAGACACACCCCTGACGAAGATCTATAGGGGAGGCAGCAACAGCCGAAACCCCAGGCCTCAACAAGACAGCTCACTCCGTTGTCCCATTACAGAAACGAACTAGATCGGTAACTGTAAAAAAATAAAACAAAATCATTAGTTAACATTCATTCCCCCGGGAAGGCTCCGAAGAGGAATCCCGAGGGAAAGGAACACAAGAATTACACAACAGGCACGTGCCCTCACAACCACTTACACTCACGGAAGGAGAGCTGAAACCAATACAGAATTATAACAAATATAATTATGTAACTATGTAATTATGTAATTAAGTAATTTGAAAATGAATGAACACTAAAGAAAGAACGAAAACCCCGAAAGGAATCGTTCTACAAAGCTGAAGAATCAACAAATACAATTAGATTCATAAACTAATTGAGACAAAACGTACGGCGTAGCAACCCCCCCACACACGGGAAGGAAGCTACAAAGGCGTGTAAGTAACGTAGTAAAAGGGTGAACAACCTCAAGAGAGAGAGAGAGAGAAAGACCGAAGTCAAACTCGATCGCGACCCATGAAAATACACCATGGTGGCCTAACTGCTGGGGGCTCCACGGAGATATCGAACACTACACACACAAGCACAAACTCTGAAAAGGAAACTTACTTATTTCTATACTCAAATATATACATAAACATGAGAAAATGTTTAGATATATATTGAGTAAAAGAAAAGTAAGTGATTAAGACAAAACAAACAAACAATGGCTGCCAAGAGAGGACAAAGACAGAGACGTCTGTCCATGTCCGAGCCAAAAGTGAAAGTGAAGCATTCACCTGTGTGTGAGGGGGGGGAGGGGCAGCTAGCTACCACTCCCTCTACCCCCCCCCCCCCCGCTAACTAGCGCGGGGGGGTAATACACCCTCGTTAAATTCTAATGGCTCGCCATTTCAGCTACGCTAAATGGTAAACCCAATGTAAATAGCGTGGTTTGTATTTCGGTTACGGAACAAATCTCATTTGAATCGAGAAGAAAACGATAAGGGTGAGGCTAAACAGGGGGAAGTACTTTACTAACGTATATATGGAGAAGAGTAGCCTTGCTCTGGTAGGAGCCCTGGCAAAGGTAATCGGTACCACCAGGGTTTCCGCCCGCATACGATAAGTAAAGTCACATAATAGAGAAAGAATAATTTTCATGTATGCCTAACAAACTAAAATAATAGCTTAAAACTGGGAAGTGTCACCCTACTATCTAAATAATATGCAAGAATGCAACGGGCGACAGCAGTCGTAAAATGGCTGCCTACGGACTTGGCAACACTCACCCAAACACACTTAAATTATTGAAATTTAACTGTGAAAAGGGACACTAAAATTACACACAGGAAAGAATTAATACTCAACTTTGCAGATGATGAAGATGCTGGGGATTGCATGCTCAAAATTCCGAAAAACTAGTAAAAAATAATGGGCAAAGTGGGAGCACAACACTCTTAGCAGACTACTAGAATAGGAATGGCGTCACAGTAGTAGTAGGGAAGGAGGTCCACCGGGTACCCTTTCTTTTGCCACTTTTGCCCCTTACATCGGAGCGTTAAATCTATTCAGGGTGAAGATTGCCATGTGTCATATCTAGAATACGTACCCTGATATTAGGCGATATCCTTTATTGGATACTCACGCCAGGAGTTAGAATGATGGAGACCTTTGGTTTAATTCTCTGGGAGAATCACTGTAGCAAATATCCCTTAGAAGGCTACCTATAGGAACTCTTCCATCAGGAAGACATGTCATGACCCCAAAAATAAGAAGCTACAGTACATATTTACAAGACTTTTCTTGAGCTATAAAACTTGCAACAAAATATTTAACTTGGAAAAGTATCAACTGACTTTGAATGGGCAATTCGTAATGGATGTGATAACGGATTTTGAGCAAAGCGAAAAATCTATTATTGGGTGAGATAGCCATGTCGTCCTGATGGAAGGTACCATTAGGTAGCCTTTCTAAGGGATATTTGCTACAGTGATTCTAGCGGCTCCTACAAGCGGCCCAGAGTCTCTGACTTGCCTCCATGCTCCAAAACCAACCCCTGGAGGTATGCGGAGTTCATGCCCATGATGAATGGGAAACTCTACGTCTCGGAGAAGATGGGGGCCATACCCCTCGACGATCTCCAATTCTGGCTGAATCTTGCGGCTTACCCGGAGTGCTTCAACAAGGTAATCGGTACCACCAAGGTTTCCGCCCGCATACGATAAGTAAAGTCACATAATAGAGAAAGAATAATTTTCATGTATGCAATATCACATCTTTTATAACTTGCCTAACAAGCTAAAATAATAGCTTAAAACTTGGAAGTGTCACCCTACTATCTAAATAATATACAAGAATGCAACGGGCGACAGCAGTCGAAAAATGGCTGCCTCCGGACTCGGCAACACTCACCCAAACACACTTAAATTATTGAAATTTAACTGTGAAAAGGGACACTAAAATTACACACAGGAAAGAATTAATACTCAACTTTGCAGATGATGAAGATGCTGGGGATTGCATGCTCAAAATTCCGAAAAACTAGTAAAAAATAATGGGCAAAGTGGGAGCACAACACTCTTAGCAGACTACTAGAATAGGAATGGCGTCACAGTAGTAGTAGGGAAGGAGGTCCACCGGGTACCCTTTCTTTTGCCACTTTTGCCCCTTACATCGGAGCGTTAAATCTATTCAGGGTGAAGATTGCCATGTGTCATATCTAGAATACGTACCCTGATATTAGGCGATATCCTTTATTGGATACTCACGCCAGGAGTTAGAATGATGGAGACCTTTGGTTTAATTCTCTGGGAGAATCACTGTAGCAAATATCCCTTAGAAGGCTACCTATAGGAACTCTTCCATCAGGAAGACATGTCATGACCCCAAAAATAAGAAGCTACAGTACATATTTACAAGACTTTTCTTGAGCTATAAAACTTGCAACAAAATATTTAACTTGGAAAAGTATCAACTGACTTTGAATGGGCAATTCGTAATGGATGTGATAACGGATTTTGAGCAAAGCGAAAAATCTATTATTGGGTGAGATAGCCATGTCGTCCTGATGGAAGGTACCATTAGGTAGCCTTTCTAAGGGATATTTGCTACAGTGATTCTAGCGGCTCCTACAAGCGGCCCAGAGTCTCTGACTTGCCTCCATGCTCCAAAACCAACCCCTGGAGGTATGCGGAGTTCATGCCCATGATGAATGGGAAACTACGTCTCGGAGAAGATGGGGGCCATACCCCTCGACGATCTCCAATTCTGGCTGAATCTTGCGGCTTACCCGGAGTGCTTCAACAAGGTAATCGGTACCACCAAGGTTTCCGCCCGCATACGATAAGTAAAGTCACATAATAGAGAAAGAATAATTTCCATGTATGCAATATCACATCTTTTATAACTTGCCTAACAAGCTAAAATGATATTTTGATTATAAAATAAATCTTTGAATATACTTACCCGGTGAATATATAATAGCTGACGTCTCCGACGGCTCGACAGATTCCAAAAACTCGCTAGCGATCGCCGTGAAGGTTGCGGGTGTGACCACCAGCGCCGACTATCGGCCAGATACCGCATATACTTGTCAATATCTCCAGTTCTTCTCAGTCCGCTAGGTCTCTATCGGGGAGGAAGGGAGGGCTTTTAATTTATATATTCACCGGGTAAGTATATTCAAAAATTTATTTTATACTGTAATCAAAATATCATTTTTAAATATTAAACTTAGCCGGTGAATATATAATAGCTGATTCACACCCATGGTGGTGGGTAGAGACCAGTATTAATACAATAAAGGCGTATATGCTCAAGAGTTTTTTGACAATTATTTCATAAAAAACCAACTTAAGTATAGGTACCTGGTAAGGAAGCTGACTCTGATGATTACTTTGCCTCATTAGCCTGCTTTCCTCACGAAGCCCAGCCATCCTCTCAGGATGCTGAAAGACTCCCAGGAGCTGTTATATCCAGGGCGAACACCCCTATAACAGGACCTCATCAATACCCTTAATCTGGGCGCTCTCAAGAAACAACATTTTGACCACCCGCCAAATCAAAAAGATTGCGAAAGACTTCTTAGTCTCCCGTACAACCCAAAATAAGATTAAAAATTTCAAGACTAGATTAAAAGGGGGGAAGGCAACATTCAGGCTCGCTCCTGAGTGTTGGCTAGACTCAGAATCTGGGGGTCCCGGCCCTGCGGTCCGATTCAATCAAGATTTCGAGTCTCCATTCTGTATCTGATGTCCCAAGACCTTCTCTTTCTTGCCAGTAAAGGAATCGAGAGGTTAGCGCTGGGAACAGCTGCAGTTTGTCCTCAGTTGCAGCCAATTTGGGAGCTCAAGGAGGACATGGGGGAGAGTCACCAGTATACCTCTTCAGCTCGGACTCAAGGACATTCATCTCGACCTGTCTCCAGACCCTCCCCCGTCACGTCGCCCTACAGCACGATGTTGGATACATCGCAACGTCCCTCGCCTTCGAGTAATACTACTCTGTGACGCAGGTGCTACAAGCTGGAGTCTGGAAGCGTCTAATGACCTTCGCAGCCCGCTTCCTGCAGGGCGTGACCCACAGGAATCTCGATACGTTTTCTATCGCTCTGTGGTGGCTACACAAAAGCTGGTCTAACCTCAGGCTCCTTTTTGGACAGGTAGCAGAAGGTTGAGGGCATTGTTATCAGGTTTTAGTCTGCATGAACGAAAGAAGTATGTCTGGCCCTTACTTCTTTCTTCATCATCCCCTCTACGGGGAAGCAGCATCCTGGTCTCTGCATAGCTGACCTCGAACCTCTGCAGGTAAACCATGCTTCCTTGTGTTCCGAGTATTGAGTCAATACTGTCGCGTCCCCCATACCCTGACGAGGTGGTATTGGGAACGTCCTAACCCAGAGTTCCTTCTGGAACTCCAGGTCAACTGCCTAGGACGGGTCACACTTCTTCCTTCACACACAAGCTTACGTAGGCCACATGGTTCCTTGCGGAGCAAGGAACTTGTGAGGTGCAGGAACTCCTTTTCTCGAGTGCGATTCACTCGGATTCCGAGTCCCCGGGTAAAGCCAAAGCCAGTATGGCTGGGGACTTTCCACCCTACCTAAGGGGTAAGTCACCCTCTGTAAATAGCGTGGTTTGTATTTCGGTTACGGAACAAATGACAAATTCAAAGATAATTTGTATTTTTCCTAACCATACAAACCTTAGCTATTTACACATATTTGCCCGCCAGCCCTGTCCCCCAAAACAAGTCCTACCTCTAAGTGAAAGTGAGCATTCATCTGTGTGTGAGGGGGGGGGAGGGGTAGCTAGCTACCACTCCCCTACCCCCCCCCCCCCGCTAACTAGCGCGGGGGTAATACACCCTCGTTAAATTCTAATGGCTCGCCATTTCAGCTGCGCTAAAAGGTAACCCTCTGTAAATAGCTAAGGTTTGTATGGTTAGGAAAAATACAAATTATCTTCGAATTTGTCATTTTAATTCCTTCATTCTACCTTGTTTTGAGTATTGTTCTCCTGTCTGGTCTTCAGCTGCTAATTCTCATCTTAATTTGTTGGACAGAAACTTACGGTCTATTAAATTTCTTATTCCTGATCTAGATATTAATCTCTGGCACTGTCGTTCAATTAGTTCATTATGCATGTTGCATAAGATTTTTCATAACTCTGACCATCCTTTACATTCAGATCTCCCTGGACAATTCTATCCTGTTCGTAATACTAGGCAAGCAGTTAATTCTAATAGCCATGCCTACTCCATCCTGAGGCTCAATACTATGCAGTACTCTAGAAGTTTTATTCCAGCTGTTACCAAGTTGTGGAATGATCTTCCTAATCGGGTAGTTGAATCAGTAGAACTTCTAAAGTTCAAAGTTGGAGCAAATGCTTTTTTGTTGACCAGGCGGACATGAGTCCTCTTCCTGAGAAAGGGGGGAGTCGTAAGAGACCAAGAAGATTGCTTACACACTGGCCGTGGCCAGAGTGAGCAGGAGACCCAAGGCGGAATACAATCCGAGGCCTGTCGTAAAGGGTCTTAAGAAGATCTCTTAAAGGACTAAAAGTCCGAGCCATGCTTATGAAGAATTGGTGAAGAAAAGTGCCAGTACTAGTGAAAGTGGTTCGGAACAGAACTGGTATTCACCGTGTGACTAGGCATGGGGAGGCAGCCAGTTCGGATCAGGCGGCGGCTGAAAAATACGTTGGCGAATTCGACCGATACATTAAGGAACAAAATTTGATCCCGCAGCAAGTCTTCAATTGCGATGAGACCGGGTTATTTTGGAAGAAAATGCCGGCCAGTACCTACATTACCAAGGACGAGATGAAGATGCCAGGTCACAAGCTAATGAAAGATAGACTGACGTTGTTGCTGTACACCAATGCTAGTGGTGATTGCAAGATTAAACCCTTGTTAGTGTACCATTCCGACAACCCCTGGGGTCTTCAAAAGAAACAATATCTTGAAAAGTACATTATCAGTTACGTGGCGCGCTAACACTAAATGTTGTGTCACAAGACAATTCTTAAGTGAGTGGATCAACGAAGCGTTTGGCACCCAGGTTAAGGCATACCAGACTGAAAAGAACTTGCCATCATTGAACTGTCTTCTGGTGATGGACAATGCTCCTGCACACCCTCCAGGTCTAGAGGAAGACTTAAAAGAAGAGTACAGTTTTATCAAGATTAAATTCCTGGCCCCCAATACTACTCTCATACTCCAGCCCATGGACCAACAGGTCATTTCAAACTTTAAAAAGCTGTATACCAAGGCTCTTTTCCGAAAGTGTTTTGAGGTGACTAGTGATACACAGTTAACCTTAAAGGAATTCTGGAAGGATTACTTCAGCATCCTCAACTGTGTGAACATGATTGACCAAGCTTGGCGTGGTGTGACCTATTGGACATTGAACTCTGTCTAGTGAAAGCTGTGCCCATCATGTGTAACAGAAAGGGAATTTGAGGGTTTCCAATCAGAGGCTGGTTCAAGCACTGCTACTGTTATTTCTGACACTGTTGTCATTGATGAAATTGATGGCATGGGCAGGAGCATGGGGCTTGAGGTCAACAGGGAAGACATTGATGAACTTGTTGATAGCCACTCTACTGAGTTGACCGTTGAAGAATTGTTGCACCTGCAACAACAACAGCAGCAGGATTTGATTGGGGAGCTGGAATCCTCAGAAGATGATGATGTAAGAGAGGAGGTTCCGAGTTCAGTGATAAATGACATGTGTTCGAAGTAGGGAGAGTTGCAGGCTTTTGTGGAAAAATATCACCCAGAAACAGCAGTAGCAAACCGGGCAGTGAACATCTTTAATGATAATGTTATGTCTCACTTTAGAAGAATAGTGCAGAAGAGAAAGCAGCAGCTGACAATTGACATGTTTTTCATAAAAGACAAGAGAGCTGCTACATCCCAGCCTGATTCCCCTCCAAAGAAGAGAAACAAAAGAGAAAAAACCCCTGAAGGAGATTTGCCCGACCTTTTACTGGAGAGAGGAAAAACCCCTGAAGGAGAACTACCAAGCCACTTCATGGAAGGGGACTCTCCTTCCAAGCAGTAACCTCCCCCTTCCATCCTCTCCGCATTCATTCCTGTATGCCATCGAACCGCTGCTCAAAGGTATATACAGTAAATGGTTTAGAATTGTTTTATAGGATTTTCCGACCAATTTCGTACACATTTATATAATTATTGTTGTTTAGGTACACATTTTATTGATATTTTGGGCATTTTGGAATGCGTAACAACGTATGAAAATAAATACCATTATTTCTTATGGGAAAAAAGGTGTACTTGAACAAATTGGTGATCGAACACTGATCCCGAACGGATTATGGTCGAGTACCGAGGTATTACTGTACTGTATATATATATATATATATATATATATATATATATATATATATATATATATATATA
>NC_090764.1:60617497-60824997 GCF_036898095.1 Palaemon carinicauda | reverse complement strand
GACAAAATAAATACTTATGAAAATCATACTATAATTGTTTCACTTGAAAGTAAATCTAAATACAATATTTAAGTATGACACTTAATGAAAATAGATAACCAAATCACAATACAAGAACCTATCACTTTCCTACAAGGCCATTTACAAAAAATTCAAAGATAATTTTTATAAGTACTCACTATGATTACATAAACTCACCACAGCAAAACTTTGTTATTTCACTGAACACTTTTAAAAGTTAACTACTTCCAGAATGTTCCAGGAGAGCGAGTTCTGGAAGCGTGGGGGCTGGGCAAGGCGTCAGAGTTACCAAGTATTGCTCTCTCAAACGCTTACTCACGCAGCAGGGAGACGAATCCTGGGTTTCCTGGGCAACTATCACGCACAGCAAGGCGACTCTCTGTCAGCTAGGTCCAGCCACCCTTTGTCCCCGAAATAAAAAAGATAACATCCTATAGCTAAGTTTTTCACAAATTTTCCAATTGCCATAGCAGAGCTATCAGAGCCATTTGCAAGTTGTTGGTTGCTCGTACCTGGTTGAGGACTTTTCTCATCAGACAGAACGGGGGAAACGCATAAGTATCCAGGTTTATCCACCGTTGTTGAAAAGCATCTTGCCAAAGAGCTTGGGATCCGGGACTGGGGAGCAGTACAACGGGAGCCTGAAGTTCAGGGCCATTGCTAACAGATCCACAGTCGGAGAACCCCACAAAGTCAGGACTTTATTGGTTATCAGAGGATTCAAAGCCCACTCGGTGCCAACTATCTGAGACGCTCTGCTCAGCTTGTCTGCTAGCACATTCCGCTTGCCCGGAATGAAGTAAGCTGATAGAGTCACCGAGTTGTCTTCGGCCCCTCTGACTATCTCTACTGCAAGATGGCACAACTACTGTAAAAAGGTACCACCCTGTTTGTTCAGATAAGCCACTACTGTGATATTGACACTCATCAACACCACGGAGTGCTCCACCAGGAACTGGTGGAACTGTTTGAGGGCCAGAAAGGCCGCCCTCATCTCTAAGAGATTTATGTGCTGGTACCTTTCTGATTCGGACCATTGGCCGGAGATGTAATGGTGCAACACGTGAGCGCACTGCTCCCCTTCTTTTGATGCATCTGAAAAGAACATCAATTCCTGGGAAAAGATGAGAAGATTGACCCCTTTGCAGAGGCTCGGCTCTGCTAGCCACCATCTGAGATACGACTGTTCCTCTAGTCCTATGCGGACTAGCTGATCCCGGGAATCGGTGGACTGATTCCACTGGGATTTCAGCTGCCACTGGAGAGATCTCATCCTGAGGTGACTGTTGGGCACCAGTCAGATCAGGGAAGAGAGATGACTGAGAAGGCAAAGCCAATACTGCTCCGGGAGCTCTTAACGTCTGAGGAAGACCTGTGCTATCTTCCTCAGTCTCTGAATTCTCTCCTCTGATGGGAATGCTTTGCGCCTTAGGGTGTCTATGCGCATACCTAGGTATACCAGTTCTTGAGAGGGAAGCAGATGAGACTTCTCAAGGTTTTCCATGATCCCCACATCCAGGCAAAACCTTAGAAGCCAGTCGTCCATATACCTTTGAAGACAGATACCAACTCTGAGGGCCCAAGATGATACGTACTAGGGCGAACACTCGTGATGACCTGGGGTGCTGTGGAAAGACCGAAACACAGTACCCTGAACTGGTAACGCTTCTGGTTGAACATGAATCTTAGATATTTCCTGGAAGACGGATGAATTGGGATCTGGAAGTATGCGTCCTTCAGATTTAGAGTGCGCATGAAGTCCTGCAGTCTTATCGCTTGTCTGACAGTGTCGGCCGTCTCCATTCTGAACGGGGTCTGTTTGACAAACTTGTTCAGAGCCGAGAGGTCGATGACTGGTCTCCAGCCTCCAGATGCCTTTCTCAAAAGAAAGAGTCAACTGTAAAAGCCTGGGGACCTGTCAAGGACCTCCTGGAGAGCGCCCTTCTCCAACATGGTCTGGACTTCTGCCCTGATGGCACACTCCTGTGCGGATCCCTTCGCACAGGAGTTCGATGGAATCGGCATTTGAGTTAGTGGAGGGAGAGAGAACGTGAACAAGACGCGATACCCTGAACGAATCCCCTCGACCGTCCAGGGTTTGGCCCCATGGTGAAGCCACCTCTGCTAGCGGTTTTGCAGACATTTCCCCACAGGTGGACAAATGGGAGGACTGCCTGTCCTAGTGAGAAATGCCTCAGCTGGATCCCTTCTCTCCCTTTCTTCCACGAAAGGACTTCTTATTGAGAAACGCTTGCTTTGACCCCTTTTGACCCTGCTGTTTTGGGTCTCTAGCCCTTTTGGTTGCGATTCCTGCTGTGGTTTCCGCTGTGGCTGAGAAGGGTAAGGTCTGGCTGTGAAGACCTCCTGGATGAGGGATTCCTGGCTGGACTTTCTCCACCTCTCTGCCACCCATTCGACATCCTCTGGGTTGAACAAGGAATTACCCTCGAAAGGCGCATTCCTTAGTCTCGCCACTTCAGCCTGAGTGAGGTGTCTGTGGAACTTGACTATGACGGCATCCCTCCTCTTCAGGATACTGTTAGCCCAAAGGTTCACTACCTGATGGGAGAGAAACTCGATGGCCCAAATGCCAGACAATTGGAAAATCTCCAAAGACTTCCTGGAGGACTTCTGAGACAGATCTTTAAACTGAATCGGTTGTCCTAAGGTTCCCAACCAGAAGTCAAGCTATGAAGTCGCCTGCAAGGCGTACTTCGCCACCTTCTCCTGGTTGAGGATCTCGGAGGCCGAAAAGGAGACTGGAAGACCCGTGAGCTTCTAGAAGGACGTGGCCTTCGAGAGTGCCCCTATGGAGTGATCGAAACTCCCCGAGAATTTTGTAATACCTCCTCTGAAACACATACGGAGTAGGTAGTAGCTTGGAGGATGAGTTGGAGCGGAGCGAGGAGGTGGACCTAGTCTGCCACCCATTCGACATCCTCTGGGTTGAACAAGGAATTACCCTCGAAAGGTGCATTCCTTAGTCTCGCCACTTCAGCCTGAGTGAGGTGTCTGTGGAACTTGACTATGACGGCATCCCTCCTCTTCAGGATACTGTTAGCCCAAAGGTTCACTACCTGATGGGAGAGAAACTCGATGGCCCAAATGCCAGACAATTGGAAAATCTCCAAAGACTTCCTGGAGGACTCCTGAGACAGATCTTTAAACTGAATTGGTTGTCCTAAGGTTCCCAACCAGAAGTCAAGCTATGAAGTCGCCTGCAAGACGTACTTCACCACCTTCTCCTGGTTGAGGATCTCGGAGGCCGAAAAGGAGACTGGAAGACCCGTGAGCTTCTAGAAGGGCGTGGCCTTCGAGAGTGTCCCTATGGAGTGATCGAAGCTCCCCGAGAATTTTGTAATACCTCCTCTGAAACACATACGGAGTAGGTAGTAGCTTGGAGGATGAGTTGGAGCGGAGCGAGGAGGTGGACCTAGTTGCCTGGGACACTGCCTTTTGTTCGGCAATCTTTAACTCCTTTGACCAGGGCAAAGCTGCACTAGCCCTCAGGGGTTTTTGAGTGCCATAGAATTGGTTGAGGACCATTTCCTTCCCATCTAGAGAGGATGCCAATGGATCTGGTAGTCCATTGATGGATTGGATGCAGGCTAAAACCTGCCAGAAGGGATGCTCAAACTCCTTCAGGGCTAGCGGCGGCTGGCAAAGCGTCGTCCTCGGGATTGCTTTTCCCTTCCACATCCGAACTCTCACCCCATAGGAGCTCGTAGTGGGTCATAGTCGTCAAAGGGATAGACCGGAGACAGGGAGACTGCCAACGAATTGCTCGCCTCCAGCTGCCTAGGAGGCAGCAAAGACGGAAGCCTGGCCAAGGATTTCAGAATGGAGAATAAATCCTTCGGCTCTGTTGGTCTACAGCGGGATGGGAGTCCACTGCGCCCAGTCGCAGGTCGTACCTCCTTAGGCACTATCTCGACCGGCGAAGGACAGAAGGATTCCCTGTAGCAAGTCACCCTATCTTCCATGGGAGGCAAAGGACGAATCCTTTTCCTCTTCCCCTTGGGTTTGGCCTGTGGCATCTAGAAGGGCAAGGGGCTACCCTGGAGTTCTTGCCTACTCTCTTCCCGCAGCCTCTTGCGAGGGGAGAAAGGTTTCTCCTTGCCAGAAGGAGAAACCCTCCGAACTCCTACTAGGATCAGAAGGAGGAGAGGTCCCCGGGACAAGAGGCGGCAACAAAGGAATACTAGAAGAGCTTCCTAAGGACTGGGAGCGGGGAATGACCCCTGTCACGGCTTGACGCATTACACTGAATAATGCTCGAAGCCATGGGGGGTCGCGGGCTCCAGAGAACTAAAGGGAAGGTCCTTAGGAAGACACGGATCCCTGGGTTTTGGAGCCTCGGCAGGTTTCTTAACCCTATTGCCCGTGGGAGGCTTCCTGACAGGCAAGATCGGCACAGGCCTACCCTTAGGGATAAGGTCTGAACGTAGTCACGTGGGTGACTGCTGTCTCTGAGGTGATGGAGGCTTATGAGACTGGAAAGACTGATGGGTGTCTCTCCTTGCAAGAGGGTTACCCCCTACCGCCAAAAAAGGAGATGGTACTTCGTCCGAGGATGGGGTAGCCACCGAAGCGAGGAGAGTTTGGTTCCGCGAGGATGGCAAACCGCAAGAACCCTCTCTAGACTGAGACGTAGGTACGTCAAGCGCCAGCACTTGAAAAGCGTCGCTCGACGCAGCGTGAGAAAGAGCTGGGTCCAGTGGTGGGAAGCTCAGTGGAGGAGCAACAGAGGATCGTTAACCATGATCGCGCGCTCTGTCAGAACTCGTGCAGCGAGGAACCCCGTCGCTAACTCCCGTTGGATGGAAAACAGTTAGAGGGCTGCGCAAGCCTGAGGATTTAGCATAGCCCTGATCAGGCATGCCACGAGTCCAAAGACTCTCTGACATAAGAGTAAAACTCTTGATGATAAGGGTCACGAGAACCAGAAGGTTCAGCGTGATCGCGTGAACCCCTAGAGGTTGTGCGACGAGGAGAGAACTCCCTGCTACGAAAACCCGAAGGTTCAGTGTAACGCTCGGGACAAGAGCCTACAGGCCCAGCAATACCGATGTTACGAGACCCCGAAGGGTCAACGTAACCGGAAACCACAGCCTCCCTGTCACGAGACCCCGAAGGGTCAGCATGACTAAAGGTACGAGAGACCAAAGGCATAACGTAACCTGTATTGCGAGACCCCGAAAGGTCAGCACAATGGGAAACCAAAGTTTCCCTGTCATGAAACACTTTAATGTTAGAGTGACGAAAGGCACGAGAGCCCAAGGGCTCAGCGTAACTAATGTTATAAGACCCCGAAGGGTCAGCGTAACGAGAAACCAAAGTTCCTCTGTCATGAGACCCCGAAGGGTCAGCATGACAGATGGCACGAGAGCCCGAAGGCTCAACGTTACCATAGTTACGAGAGCCCAAGGGCTCAGTGTAACTGAAATCCTAAGGTTTCAAGTCGCGTGAGCCCGAAAGTTCAGAGCGACGGAGCCCCGAAGGACTCCTAAGGTCATGAGAATCCACAGGATCAACATGACGAGAGCCCGAAGGCTCACGATCATGCCAGCCAAAAGGGTGATCCCTCACAGGACCCCGAATGGTCAACGCGAGGAAAACCAGCAGGTTCAAAAAGCTGTCTCCTCACAGCATGAGGAGAACGTCCAGGATGAAGAGGGGTCACAAACCCTTCCACCCTACGAACCTCCAGAGATAAACGTTCAGCAGACTCCCCCGAGGGGTAGACTGATCCACCTCTAAGAATAAATCCTCAGCAGGGGAGAAAAGTTCTCCTGAAAGAGAACATCGCTTAACACAAGGCTCTCACTCCACCCCTGGAGGAGAACCATAAGCATAAGGAGACCGCCGATGCCCTGAGGAGGTCTTTTCTTGCGAACAAGAGACATGTTCCCCGAAGGGAGAACCTGCCTTGGAGAAAGCTCTGCCACCACCCCTGGTGGATCAGCTATCTCCTCGGTGTCGGAAGCAGACTCAAGGTTTGACCGACGGGCAGCAGCGCCTGCGCCCACACTAGGAGGATCAACCTCCGCGGAGGAAGGAGATGACCACCTTCTTTCCGCGCCCCTCTGAAGGAGCTCGAAGAGGGCTTCCTTCGAAGGGGGGCCATCGATGCCCAGCGATGGCAATAAAGATACAAGATCTGAAAAGAGCTGACACCTTCGCCTATCCCACAGGGTTGACGTGGGGTCACAAGCCCTGTGCTGCTACTCGACCGTACCTTGGAAGGGCCCAGCAGAGGAGCAGCAGAGGACAGAGATTTGGGCGTGGAGGATGCAGAAGCCTGCGATTTCTTCGATTTCGAGGAAGACCCTAAGGCGAAAACTCGTGCTTAGACATCTTCTGCTTATACCCAAACCTCTCCCTCTGGGAGGTACGCCACTTCCAACACTCCGAACGGGTGTCATCCCGAGAACACCATGTCTCCAGCTAGCCGGGCACAGGGGGGTGAGGGTTCGTCTTTACGGACGACATGAAGGTACCGCAGCTGCGGCCCTCGCGACCAGGACATGTCCACATACGGAACAGTAAACACCCACACACCATGCACAAAAGAAAAAGCAATATTAATAGTCAAGGCAGTTAGAAGTGGTAACCCAGCCGACGGGTGTGAGTGAGCGGGGGTAGCCGGTCTACCCCACCCCCATCCGCTAACTAGTGGATGGGGGTAGTTATCTCTCACTAAAATTGTCTTGGCTAGTTTTCAGCGTTGCCGAAAAGTAATACCCCTGTAAATAGCAAAGGGTTTTCATCTATGTCGGAACAAAGAAAATATAAGATTAGGAAAAAATAAGTCAAATGGCCAGTGAGTTGTAGAGGGGAGAGAGACGACGTCTTTCTCCCTGAGCCAAAAGTAAAGTACCATTTCACAGCCCAGGTGTGTGAGTGAGAGGGGTAGTTACTAACCCCTAACTAGCGGGTGGGTGGTTAACCCTCGCTCAAAGTCTAATGGCTCATCTTTCAGCTTTGCCGAAAGTAATGCCCCTATGAATAGCATTGGTTTGTATTTTAGTTACGGAGCAAACTCATGTTTTCTTTGAAAATTACCTTTATTTCTATCATAAAAAATGGTTAATAAGATATACCCTTATATATCCTACAGTAATGGGGACCACCCCGTGGGAACCGGAGTTTTAGGGTGGCAAAAAAATTACTCTAGAATCGATAAATCATGCTAAAACTACACTTTTCTTCTTTATATGTCATTCTCTACAATGCTTAATAAATCAACAAAAAATTACACAAAACACGGGCTTCTTTTTCCCCTGAAATATTTACCCTTTTCTTTACAATTTACAAACCACACGTATCTGTTCCTGTTCATAAAGTGTCCAAAGTGCAATTCCGAGTTATCATTTAGGGAAGACCCACATTTTTTTATTGTAACTCAACTGTGTAGATTGCTAAGACAAAAAAAAAATACTTATAGTAGATGTCAATCATAAGATAAGGAATTGTATATAATTTACTTTTAGAGTTTGTGACCTTGGTATGGGGGGTCCAAGGGGGCAAGGCCTGGGAAAAGGGCTCCGGGGGCAAGGTATGTGACCTGGGAAGGGGGTCTGGGGAAGGGCCAGCCACCTGTTAGGTCTGTGATCTGGGAACTACTAGGTTCACTTCAGTGGCCTTTTACAAAACTCCAAAGTGGTAAATAGTCACATTTTTTTCTATTTTTGCCAACTCAAAATCCCAGGTTCCCACCTGTGTCCGTCAGGAAGGCGGGGACAGATTACATGAGAATGGTTTATCTGTTGTGGAAATAAAAGTCAAATTCAATGAAAGCGCAATATTCACTGTAGGTAAAGTTGTATTTTTCTATTAGAAATGTAGTTCCATGTTGCTCTATAATTTTACCCACTTCTTATGATTCCCAGTGGAGACACAAAGTTTTTGGGTTATGATGGGTCAACTACCATAAGTGAAAAGCTATGGCTCTGCACTAGGTATCTTCATCAATTACGTTAAAAACACCTTAAAATTATATTTTCATTATAAAATAAATTTTTGAATATAATTACCCGGTGAATATATAAATAGCTGACGTCTCCGACGGTCGACAGATTCCAAAAACTTACGAGCGATCGCCATGAAGGCTGCCGGGTGTGTCCACCAGCGCCGACTATCGGCCAGATACCGCATATACTTCTCAACCAAACCAGTTCTTCTCAGTCCGTAGGGTCTCTATCGGGGAGGAAGGGAGGGCCTTTAATATTATATATTCACCGGGTAAGTATATTCAAAAATTTATTTTATAATGAAAATATCATTTTTAAATATTAAACTTAGCCGGTGAATATATAAATAGCTGATTCACACCCATGGTGGTGGGTAGAGACCAGTATTAAAACAATAAAGGCGTATATGCTCAAGAGTTTTTGACAACTATTCAAAAAACAAACTTAAGTATAGGTACCTGGTAAGGAAGCTGACTCTGATAATTACTCTGCCTCATTAGTCCGCTATCCTCACGAAGCCCAGCGATCCTCTCAGGATGCTGAAAGACTCCCAGGAGCTGTTATATCCAGGGTGAACACCCCTAAAACAGGACCTCATCAATACCCTTAATCTGGGCACTCTCAAGAAACAATATTTTGACCACCCTCCAAATCAAAAAGATTGCGAAAGACTTCTTAGTCTCCCATACAACCCAAAATAAGATTAAAAATTTCAAGAGTAGATTAAAAGGATATTGGGATTAAGGGAATGTAGTGGTAGAGCCTTCACCCACTACTGCACTCGCTGCTACGAATGGTCACAGTGTGTAGCAGTCCTCATAAAGAGTCTGGACATCTTTCAAGTAATATGAAGCGAATACCGACTTGCTTCTCCAAAAGGTCGCGTCCATAAAACTTTTAATAGATCTATTTTGCTTAAACGCTACTGAAGTTGCTATCGCTCTAACTTCATGAGCCTTGACTTTAAGTAAATTACGATTCTCACTTAAATGAGAGTGTGCCTCCCGAATCAAAAGTCTAATAAAATAAGACCACGCATTCTTAGACAAGGGCAAAGAGGGCTTTTTAATGGAGCACCATAAAGCCTCTGAACAACCTCGTAGCGGTTTAGTTTTGGATAAATAAAATTTAAAGAGCTCTAACGGGGCACAGCACTCTTTCAACTTCATTCCCCACAATCTCAGAAAGACTGGGGATTTCAAATGATTTAGGCCAAGGACGAGACGGAAGTTCATTCTTGGCCAAAAAACCAAGTTGAAGAACACATACTGCTTTATTAGTGGAGAAGCCGATGTTCTTGCTAAAAGCAAGTATCTCACTAACCCTTTTAGCCAAAGCCAAGCTCACCAAAAAAAGTGTCTTGAGGGTAAGATCCTTCAGGGAGGCTGAATTTAATGGATCAAACCTGTCTGACATAAGGAACTGTAGGACCACGTCCAAGTTCCAAGCAGGAGTCGAAATAGGACGCTCCTTGGAAGTCCCGAAAGACTTAAGCAGGTCTTGGAGATCTTTGTTATTAGAAAGATCCAAACCCCTATGCCTGAAAACAGAAGCTAACATGCTTCTGTTGCCTTTAATGGTGGATGCAGAGAGGGAGCGACCGTTTCTCAGATAAAGCAGAAGATCCGCAATCTGCGCTACAGAGGTACTGGAAGAGGAAATAGAGGAGGACTTGCACCAGTCTCTAAATACCTCCCATTTCGACTGATAGATCCTGATGGTAGAGGATCTTCTAGCCCTCGCGATCGCTCTAGCTGCCTCCTTCGAAAACCCTCGAGCTCAAGAGAGTCTTTCGATAGTCTGAAGGCAGTTAGACGAAGCGTGGGGAGGCTTTGATGAAATCTCTTAACGTGAGGCTGTCGCAAGAGATCCATCCGCAACGGCAGACTTCTTGGAACGTCTACCGGCCATAGAAGTACCTCTGTGAACCACTCTCTCGCGGGCCAGAGGGGAGCAACCAACGTCAACCTGGTCCCTTCGTGAGAGGTGAACTTCTGCAGCACCTTGTTTAGGATCTTGAAAGGTGGAAAGGCATAAACGTCCAGGTGAGACCAGTCCAGCAGGAAAGCGTCTATGTGGGCTGCCTCTGGATCTGGAACTGGAAAGCAGTAAGTCGAGAGCCTCTTTGTCAGTGAAGTCGCAAAAAGATCTATGGTGGGCTGACCCCATGTCATCCATAGCTTCTCGCACACAGTCTTGTGCAACGTCCACTCCATGGCGATGACTTGTCCTCTTCTGCTGAGGCAGTCCGCCAAGACATTCATTTCTCCTTGCACAAATCTCGTCAAACGAGAGATGTTACTTGCCTTAAATGGAGTTCCTTCTGATCCGTGGACCAAAGACCCGAGCATTCCAGACAGTCCAGTGGAGCTCCCTAACCCAAATCCGATGCATCTGAATACAACACATGGTTTGGGTTCTTGATCGCAAGAGAAAGACCTTCTAGAAGTCTGATGTTGCTGTCCCACCAAGTCAGACATGTCTAGACTGAGTTGGAGATTGGGAAAGAGATACTCTCTAAGCCCTTCTCCTTGTTCCAATGGTTTAGGTGAAATTGGAGAGGGCAAAGGTTGAGTCTCCCCAGAGAGATAAACTACTCCAGCGATGAAAGAGTTCCCACGAGGCTCGTTCAAACTCTTACAGAGCAACTGTTTTTCTCTTGCAAGTGACGGACTTTTAACAGAGCTTGTTCCATTCTTGTGGGAGATGAAAAGGCCTGAAAAATTCGACACTGTATCTCCATTCCCAAATAAAGAATAGTCTGGGATGGAATACTGTAAGTTACGACTTCTCTACGTTCACTATGAGACCTAGCTCCTTGGTTAGGTCTAATGTCCATTAGAGGCTCTCCAGACAGCGATTTAATGACGACGCCCTGATTAACCAGTCGTCAAAATAAAGGGAGGCTCTGAATCCTCAAAAAATGTAGAAAGCTTGCTACATTTTGCAAGAGCCTTGTAAAAACAAGAGGAGCAGGAATGAGGCCGAAGCACATTGCTCGAAATTGGTACACTACTTTCCCGTCCACAAACCTCAGATGTTGTTGAAAGTTTGGATGAATCGGGATGTGGAAGTATGCATCCTGAAGGTCGATAGAGACCATCCAGTCGCCTTCCCTTACTGCTGCCAAGACAGATTTGGTAGTCTTCATCGTGAACTTTGTCTTGACAATGAACACATTGAGCGCACTTACATCTTAAGTACTCCTGCAGTGAACGTGGCTGCCAGATCATTGGAGTCATCCCTGATAGCCTTGTTCATGCATGACATAACTGTACAGCAATACATTGACAGCTGGAGAGACCTTCTTACTTAAGGCTCCCAGGGACCAATCCAACAAATAAATACTTCAAACGCTCGAAAAAAACTCCTAACAGGAGATAGTCTAGCTCTGAAGCAGACCATAAAATCTTGGAGCGTCTCATGGCTAAACGACGAGGAGAGTCCACTAGGCTTAAGAAGTCTCCCTGGGCAGAGGCAGGTACTCCCAAGTCGAGAACTTCTCCTGTGTCACACCAGACGCTCGAGTGAGAAGCTAATTAAGAAGGAGGAAAAGCAAAAGCAGACTTTCCTAAACTTCTCCTGGATTCCGACCAGTCTCCCAGTAAGAGCATGGCTCTCTTGGAAGAACAAGAGAGAACTGACTTCGTAAATGTAGGAGTCGAAGAAAGTCATGCCAAGAGTAAACTCAGACGGCGGAGCAGCCGTTACAAAACGAGTAGGACAAAATTTCACTAAAGAAATTCATAATTATAAAACAAGGGATTGTTGGACCACCCTAGGATACTCCTCTTCTGAATGACTCCCCAAAGGTACATTAGTTGAAAGGGGGTCATCAACTTCTTCAGAAGGCACATCATCTGATAAATCTAAAGTCTTGCGAGAAGGAGATTTATATTCAGAATGACGTGAAGGAAAAGCCTGACAGGCTACATCAACTTGTATATGAACAGAAGTTAAAGTTGGAGGGTCGATGTCACGTTGTGACTGCAGAGAATGTTATTCTACTACACGTCGTGACAGAAGTAACTGACGTTCAAACGTCCCGTAGTAACAGCGGTGACTGCTGTTCGATGCTATATCGTGACTACGATGACTGACCCTCGACGTCACGTCATGTCTACGGTGTCTACCGTTCAACGTCACGTCGTGTCTGCGGTGTCTGCAGCTCAACGTCACGCTGTGACTGCGGTGGCTGACGTTCAAAGCGATCAAAGTTACATCGAGATTTATGCTCCGCATCTCGTTTAACAGCAAAGCTGTTACTAGGGATAACGTCAGCGTGGCGTAACAAAGCTCGTTTAGAAGGTTGAAGACCCGAATCACGTATCCCAGAACCGTGACGTACAAAAAGCAAAGGATCCTTTCGCACAGGAACAGGATCGTAAGCTTCTATTAAAGAAGAAAGCTTTAACAGCATATCTTGCAAAACACTTAACTTCGGATCAACCTGTGACTGCGGTGGCTGACGTTCAAACATCACGTAGTAACAGCAGTGACTGCTGATCGATGCTATTTCATGACTACGGTGACTGACACTCGACGTCACGTTGTGTCTACGGTGTCTACCGCTCCACGTCACGTCGAGTCTGTGGCAGAAACGTCTGTACATGAACGTCATCGCTATGAACGGGACTCTCATGATGACTACAGCTAGGACGTTGAACTTGTTCTGAAGGAACTAATAAACGTTTCAACCGTCTCGAAACCTTACGCCCAGGCTTTTAAAGAGACGAATCATCGGAAGACGAGGAGAAACTTCGTCTCTCCTGTCTTATGGCAAGGACGTGCTTGACGAGCAACGTCTGATACCTTTGAGGGAACGTCTGTTCGTTGGTTTACACCCCTCACTCCCTTAGGTCCTACGACATTCCTTCTCCCTGGTGCAGGGGAGCCTGAAAGAGGTCTCGGACTAGGCAAGCGACAAGCACGAATAAACGAACCCTCCGCAACACAGAACATGTTTTTTGCACTTTCTTCACTGATATCGCATTTTTTAATAATTTCACATTAGACATGAATAAAGCTGATTTCTACCTGAAGCACGCAATTCTCCCTTAAACCAAAAGGTTAGAATTGCGAAATGAGTCGTATAATGTAAGCACATTAGTACAAAATGAAACACACATGCAAAAATCAATAAACATATACATATATATCGAATAAAACGGAAATATATAAAGTTAAAAAGATCAGTGACTGGGGATGAGACTAAAAACTAGTTCACTAAGGACTACGTTTTCAATCTCTCACCGTACAGTGCCTTGGGATGAGAATAAAAACTAAAACGTTTTATCCTCTCTCCCCGTACAGAGACTTGGGACGAGAGTAAAAATCAGAATCGAGAACAAAGTTACTCTCTCCCAAACTCCTTGTACAGAGACTTGGGACGAGAATAAAGATCGGATCGTTCTCTCTCTCTCTCTCTCTCTCTCTCTCTCTCTCTCTCTCTCTCTCTCTCTCTCTCTCTCTCTCTCTCTGTCACTCACAAGAGAATGGCTCACTCACTCTTCGTCATTAACAGGTTATTTGACTAAAGGAAAAAACTGAAAGGACTAAGAAATTGATAATTAACATGTTCCTTTAAATTAGTATCTAAAAAACTTCAGTTTGAAAGAAGAATAAACAAAACGTCAAAATCGATTTACTCTTTCTGCAAAGTGAAATTGATAACTAACATGTTCCTTTAAATTAGTATCTAAAAAACTTCAGTTTGAAAGAAGAATGAACAAAACGTCAAAATCGATTTACTCTGTCAGCAAAGTGAAACCGTGATTCTCTCTTTCTCTATCGTAACGATAGAGCGCAAACTGTGTAGCATAAATAAACCAAACGTTAGTTCATCTTTGAAAAACAGCACGAAGACTATTCAAAGAATAAATCTCTTAAAATATTTTCTAAAAATATTCATCTCATCACTCTTACAGAGCAACTGTTTTTATCTAAACAAAGATAAAAGTTGATTGGGCTCAACGTTATTTAACTTCGTTTTCCAAGTCAGGACCGCCTACAAAGAATAGGTAAAGGCCGCATATAAACAAAAACATAAAATTTATCTCGGTGTTTAGTATAAATGGAAAGCTAATCGAAGAGGCCTAATAAAGGCGGGTGAGATATAAAATATATAGAGGTAAATCTATAAATATCAACAATAATTTATAAAGTGATAAAATAATTACTAAAAGCCTTTAACACACTTCCGTACACTGAGGGAAGGGTCGGCCATCTTTTCTCTATGGAAAAACCAGAGCGAGATTAAAAAAGCAAGGGCAAAAACTTTTCCTCTCCTTTCAAAAGCATTTCTTTTGAAGATAGTATTGAATAATCCAACACGGCGAAAGCAATAAAACCAAAACCAAGTACTTCACCAATCGGTAGAAAACTCGAGGTCAAGCGCGAGCGGAACCAGTGTTGTCTTTAACACCGACAGAGAAGAACTGGTTTGGTTGAGAAGTATATGCGGTATCTGGCCGATAGTCGGCGCTGGTGGGCACACCCGGCAGCCTTCATGGCGATCGCTCGCGAGTTTTTGGAATCTGTCGACCGTCGGAGACGTCAGCTATTTATATATTCACCGGCTAAGTTTAATATTTAAAACTATAGTGTACTTGTCTAATTGTGTTGATATTCAAATATGACAAATTCGAAGATAATTTGTATTTTTCCTAACCATACAAACCTTAGCTATTTACAAAGGGTTATTACTTTTAGCGTAGCTGAAATGGCGAGCCATTAGAATTTAACGAGGGTGTATTACCCCCGCGCTAGTTAGCGGGGGGGTAGGGGAGTGGTAGCTAGCTACCCCTCCTCCCCCTCACACACAGGTGAATACTCACTTTCACTTAGAGGTAGGACTTGTCTTGGGGGACAGGGCTGGCGGGCAAATATGTGTAAATAGCTAAGGTTTGTATGGTTAGGAAAAATACAAATTATCTTCGAATTTGTCATTTGTTCCGTAACCGAAATACAAACCACGCTATTTACAAAGGGTGACTTATCCCTTAGGAAGGGTGGAAAGTCCCCAGCCATACTGGCTTTAGCTTTACCCGGGGACTCAGAATCCGAGTGAGTCGCACTCGAGAAAAGGAGTCCCTGCACCTCACAAGTTCCTTGCACCGCAAGGAACCATGTGGCCTACGTAAGCTTGTGTGTGAAAGAAGAAGTGTGACCCGTCTTAGGCAGTTGACCTGGAGTTCCAGAAGGAACTCTGGGTTAAGACGTTCCCAATACCACCTCGTCAGGGTATGGGGGACGCGACAGTATTGACTCAATACTCGGAACACAAGGAAGCATGGTTTACCTGCAGAGGTTCGAGGTCAGCTATGCAGAGACCAGGATGCTGCTTCCCCGTAGAGGGGATGATGAAGAAAGAAGTAAGGGCCAGACATACTTCTTTCGTTCATGCAGACTAAAACCTGATAACAATGCCCTCAACCTTCTGCTACCTGTCCAAAAAGGACCCTGAGGTTAGACCAGCTGTTGTGTAGCCACCACAGAGCGATAGAAAACGTATCGAGACTCCTGTGGGTCACGCCCTGCAGGAAGCGGGCTGCGAAGGTCATCAGACGCTTCCAGACTCCAGCTTGTAGCACCTGCGTCACAGAGTAGTATTACTCGAAGGCGAGGGACGTTGCGATGTATTTAACATCGTGCTGTAGGGCGACGTGACGGGAGAGGGTCTGAAGACAGGTCGAGATGAATGTCCTTGAGTCCGGGCTGAAGAGGTATACTGGTGACTCTCCCCCCATGTCCTCCTTGTGTTCCCAAATCGGCTGCAACTGAGGCCAAACTGCAGCTGTTCCCAGCGCTAACCTCTCGATTCCTGTACTGGCAAGAAAGAGAAGGTCTTGGGACATCAGACACAGAATGGAGACTCAAAATCTTGAATGAATCGGACCGAAGGGTCGGGACCCTCAGATTCTGAGTCTAGCCAACAACTCAGGAGCGAGCCTGAATGTTGCCTTCCCCTCTTCCTTAGAAAGGGGGGGAGTAGTAAGAGACCAAGAAGATTGCTTACACACTGGCCGTGGCCAGAGTGAGCAGAAGACCCAGGGCGGAATACAATCCGAGGCCTGTCGTAAAAGGGTCTTGAGAAGATCTCTTAAAGGACTAAAAGTCCGAGCCATGCTCCAAGTTGGAGGTCTTCCTCCGACTAGGGCAGGGACGATCGTAGCTTCGCATGAGCGAGGATAGATCCAGCGGGCAGGAAAAAGTTATTCCTTTAAGCCTGAAGGTCAGGGAAAGGCTGAGCGACAGGCTTCATTGCCAAGAGCAGAAAGGAGTTTCCTCCCGCCGAAAGGCAATAAGACCGTTATTGCTGGAGAAGAGGCCTCACGGGAAGAGGTATATCTCCCACGGCACCAACCACCTTAGACTCTTCACTTTGCCTGGGAGACCCCTGTGGATGACTATCGCAGATGACGCGACCTCCGTACCGCGACTGTAGCGGGTTGTCTCTTCTAGAGGAGGAAGCGTAGTGTCTCCAGGCATGAAGCCGAAGCGACGCCCCGGTTCGGGAGAGATGTCGCAGTGTGGTTGCTTGAGTAGTCTGCGCCGTGGGAGAAGCTCTCCCGGGAGTTCCGTCAGGGGAAGCAGAGGGTCCAGAAACCGTTCTGCACATAGTCCCAGTGGAGCTCTCCCATTGAAAGGTTGACAGACAACCTGGTTTTGTTGAGACCCATTGTCCGCAGACAAAAAGGAGGGAAGACGCAGGCGTCGAAGTTGTCCCACCATCACCGGAATGCATCTTGCCAGAGTCTCGGGGTCTGAGACTGGGGGGAAAACTAGCGGAAGCTTGAGGTTCCAAGCTGTCGCGATCAGGTCCCCCAGACCAGCACTTGCTGGTTACCCAAGGTCAAAGACCCCTAGGTACACTCTCTCTATGAGGCTCTGCTCGGATAGTCTGAGAGACACATTCCCCTGCCTGGAATGAGAGAGCCGATGGTGGAATTGAGAGAATCTCAATCATCCCGATATCTCTACTGCAAGATGTGAAGGTGTGAAAATGCGTCCCCTGCTGGTTAGCATGAAGTCGATGCTCAACAGGGGGACTTGGCAGGAGCGGTAGGATCTGAAGAGGGGCCAGACTAAGGCCCTTAAGCCTGCCTGAATGATGGAGAGGTATCCTTCAGGTCTTGACCATAGGCCTGGACCGGAACATGCCCCCCCCCCCTTTCCTTTGACGAGTCCGAGAACCGCATCAAGAATGTGGGGAAAGGACGAGAATATCCACTACCATCAAGAGGCTCCATAGGTCAACACCCATTGCAGGTTTAATAGTTCCGCTGGTCCCATAGGGCCAGGGAGTCCGGTTAAACATTGCCTGAAGCCACCGGAACTAGGATCGCCCCACATGGAACTTATCCTGAGGCGACCGTTCGGACTATAAACGGGTCAATGAGGAAAGAAGAACTAGGAAACGTTCCAAGGTAGGGCTGAAAACTCTGCTTGACTGAGAACAGGTACTGCGACTCTCCTCAGTCTTGCCACGGTGAACCGAAAGGAAGGCTCGGAGGATGTGGTAACAGAATCTGGCGTCCCCAGGTGGTCACCCATCCAAGTACCGACGTTGCTTAACCTCGCTGGACGGACGAGAAGCGGGGTTTCCAACGTGGTAAGGCGGTTGACTCAATATCATGGCCAGATACTCCAGATGTTGAGGCAGAGGAAGAGAAGGCTCCAAGCAAAATACCATGAGCCCACACTCATGGTCAGCATTCGGAAGCTTTTCCCGGCGCTGAAGAAGGTCGAAACCCGAGCCTACCGGAGTTGACCAGCCCTCCAAACAGCAGAGGAGGCGGAAGTCTGCACCTGAGCGGCCAAGAGGAAGGCAGGGAGAGTTCTCTGGGGAAACAAACCTGCTATGCCACGGCGGGATAGCCACACTGCATCATAAGCAGGAATACTTGCAGTTTAGGCTGAATTCGACGAGCACCCTGGAAGATGGATGGAATGGAGACTGAAAGTACCCGTCCTTCCGATCCAGGGTTAAAGGAGTCCTGTCGCCTCGTTACTAGTCTGATCGATTCTGCTGGTCTACGCTGGCCGAAGTTTGTTCGACAAACTTGATCAGGGCTGAGAGGTCGACTATGGACATCCCCTCTCAGATCCTTCCTTACAAGAAAGGATTGACTGAGGGGGCCGGGGGTGAAGCCGTCGATGATCCTAAGGAAGACCTTTGCCTAAGGTATGGATCATTCTGCCCAACCGGGCAACTCTGCTGATGCTATGGCATGGAGGTTCAGAGACACTGAATTCGCTGACAGAGACGGCAGGCGCGATATCCTTGGCTACTCACAGAGATTGTGCGGGAATGGGCATCGGGAAGCTGTCATTCGGATGAGTAACCTTAAGCATCCTCCCAGCGAAAAAACCTGCAATCCTAGAGTTCGTGAACTCCTTTTAGGACTATGCCCCCCCGGGGGAGTCTCCCGTGCCATCTGTTCCTGACAGGAGGAAACTGCAATTGGACACCTTGTCCCAGTTGTCGTAGCCGATAACTTAGGCCGACGTGGTTGAAAGAAAAGGGAGCTGGAGCCCTGCAGAGTCTGGAAGAAAGCGCCTTGGAGGAGTGAAACCGGAAGTCGATTTACTCCGCACAGCAGATGTTTAAGTCTCTGTCCTTGGGCAAAGACAAAACTCTTCTCAAGGATGGAAGGGTGTCTGAGGTCGTTGACCTCCACAGATGAGACACCCGAAGGAAGCCTTCAGTCAGTGCGTCCAGATGGTACAACATCGAGCTTGTCCGCAAGTAGATACTTAACGACGAAAGGCCAAGGTGCCTGAGCTCGAGAGGAGGAAAGTACCCTTGATCTTCCTGTAGCTTCCTTGAACCAAACCTCGGGCCGTAACCGAGGAGGGAAAGAACCTGGTAAGCTCCCAGAGGAAGAGGTAAGCAGTCACCCCTTGTCCGATGGAGAAATCTTCAACGGAAAGCCCCCCCGCCAAAAATCCTTCCAGGGCGGGAGAAGGAGAGAGTACTCGTGCAGGAGAGGGGACCCTCGAGACCGACCTCTTGGGAACCAACTTCGCCCTGGGGGAAGTCACCACGAAGTCCACTCCTCTCTTTCTCTTCAGCGTAGGAGAGACAGCCGATGGTTTGTTACCCTGGCCGGTGAGTGCTGGTTTCATAAACCTCATTAACGCCCGTGCCAGCGGATCAAACCATGTCTGCTGCTCCAAGGACACAGAGTCCGAAATCCTCGCTAAGGTGAAAGGGATCGGGCGATCCTTTGGAGAGGACACGACGGTTCCTGCCTGAAAAGAAGGTGGGAAGAATGCTGTACTGACCTGTCTTCGTCCTGCACTACCAACCTGTGCTTGGATGGAGGTGATCCCGAGTGCCGCCTAGGAGCACGCGTCCCTGCTGCTACCACCGGCTGTGGAATTCGCCGCGAACTATGGTCGCGCGAGGGCGAACGGTCGCGCGAGGGCGAACGGTCGCGCGAGGGCGAATGGTCGCGCGGGCGCGCAGGCGAGCGGTCGCGAGGGCGCGCAGGCGAGCGATCGCGCGGGCGCGCAGGCGAGCGATCGCGCGGGCGAGCGATCGCGGTGGCGAGCGATCGCGCGGGCGCGCAGGCGAGCGATCGCGCGGGCGCGCAGGCGAATGGGCGTGACGGCGAGGGATCGTGCTGCCGCGTAGGTGAAGAAGATCGCTGGCGGTAAGCGATGGCGAGCAGCATGTGTAGGTGAATGATCGCGTGATAGGGTGCGATGGTGATCAGCATCCGCAAGAGGGCGAGCGTTCAGGGTTGTGCGATGAGGAGCAGCATGCGTAAGCGGGCAATCGTGCAGGGTTGTGCGATGGCGAGCAGCATGCGCAGGTGAATGATCGCGTGAAAGGGTGCGATGGTGATCAGCATCCGCAAGAGGGCGATCGTTCAGGGTGGTGCGATGAGGAGCAGCATGCGTAAGCGGGCAATCGTTCAGGGTTGTGCGATGGCGAGCAGCATGCGCAGGTGAATGATCGCGTGAAAGGGTGCGATGGTGATCAGCATCCGCAAGAGGGCGATCGTTCAGGGTTGTGCGATGAGGAGCAGCATGCGTAAGCGGGCAATCGTTCAGGGTTGTGCGATGGCGAGCAGCATCCGCAGTTGAGGGTCGCGCGATGGCGATCAGCATCCGCAGTTGAGGGTCGCGCGATGGCGATCAGCATCCGCAGTTGAGGGTCGCGCGATGGCGATCAGCATCCGCAGTTGAGGGTCGCGCGATGGCGATCAGCATCCGCAGTTGAGGGTCGCGCGATGGCGATCAGCATCCGCAGTTGAGGGTCGCGCGATGGCGATCAGCATCCGCAGTTGAGGGTCGCGCGATGGCGATCAGCATCTGCAGTTGAGGGTCGCGCGATGGCGATCAGCATCCGCAGTTGAGCTAGTAGCTGGCGAACCATATTCCTTCAGAAGTGTTGGAGAACGTTGGCGTGCCAGCTGTAACACACGTGGGCGATCCGGAGATCGCTGGCGAGCTGATGATCGCTGACGAGCTGACGATCGCTGGCGAGCTGATGATCGCTGACGAGCTGATGATCGCTGACGAGCTGATGATCGCTGACGAGCAGAAGGCTACGCGTGGAAGCCTGCGCAAAGAAGAAGAGTCCTTGACCCCGACCTGAACCGAAGTTCTAGATCGCGAGGGCGAACGTGGGCGCACAGGGCACGTAACAGGAACCGCAGGGAAGATCATCTTGAAAGCGCTGACGAACAGGAGAGCGCTGACGAACAGAAGGGCGCGCAGGGAAACCCTGACACGCAAGGGAAGAACCCCCGTGGGGGCAACCCTTTGCCCCGAAGGGATCGTTGTCCGCCGGGAGACTGATGTCCGTCGGAAGACCGCTGTCCGTCGGGAAGACCGTTGTCCGTCGGGAAGACCGTTGCCCGTCGGAAGACGAGATTAGACTGCTGTCCATCTGCACCAAGACGGAAGATCGAGAAAAAGAAGTTGTAGGCTGCAAACGGAGATTCAAAAAGGCGCCTCAAGCACCCTTATAGGGAGATGAGAGGCCCTTACGACGAGGCGGACGGAGGGCCTTACGGCGAGGGAGGCCAACAGCAACAGCAACAGAAGAAACCTCCGAAGAGGAGTCTCTATGAGTGTACTCTCTCGCGAACGAAAGAGAAACACTTCGTGGAAGAGACTGGTCAGCCAGTGACCTAAAAGGGGCAATCCTCCGAAGAGGAGCTCCTGCAGTTGCCCAGCCCCTTGAGCGAAACTGCAGGTGCGACCGCTCAGCACCAAGAGCATAGTCGCACGAAAAAAAGGCAAGAGAAGAACCCCCCAAAAGAGGAAAAGCTCAAGCCTGGACAGGAAAAAACTTCCCTCGGAAGGAAAGTTATCCGCCCAAGGAGGCAAGCCTCCTGACTGTTCTAAAATGAACTGGAGAGCTGTCCGTCGACACGGGAGTACTACCAGTAGGAGACACGCCCCTGACGACAATACAAGGGGGGAGGCAGCAACAGCCGAATCCCCAGGACTCAACCAGACAGCTCACACCGTTGCTATATTACAGAAACGAACTAGATCGGTAACTGTAAAAAAATAAAACAAATAATATTAGTACACATTCATTCCCCCGGGAAGGCTCCGAAGAGGAATCCCGAGGAAAAGGAACAAGAATTACACAACAGGCACGTGCCCTCACAACCACTTACACTCGCGGAAGGAGAGCTGTAACCAAAACAGAATTATAACAATTATAATTATGTAACTATGTAATTATGTAATTTAAAAATGAATGAACACTAAAGAAAAAAACGAAAACCCCGAAAGGAATCGTTCTACAAGCTGAAAAATTAACAACTACAATTAGATTCATAAACTAATTGAGACAAAATGTACGGCGTAGCAACCCCACCCACACGGGAAGGAAGCTACAAGGGCGTAGTAAAACATAGTAAAAGGGTGAACGACCTCAAGAGAGAGAGAGAGAGAGAAAGACCGAAGTCAAACTCGATCGCAACCCATAAAATTAGGCCGTGGTGGCCTAACTGCCGAGGCCTCCACGTAGATATCGTACACTACACACACACATCTGAAAAGGAAACTTACTTATTTCTATACTCAAATATGTATACAAACATGAAAACATGTTTACATATATATTGAGTAAAAGAAAAGTAAGCGATTAAGTAAAGACAAAACAGACAATGGCTGCCAAGCGAGGACCAAGACAGAGACGTCTGTCACAGTCCGAGCCAAAAGTGAAAGTGAGTATTCACCTGTGTGTGAGGGGGAGGAGGGGTAGCTAGCTACCACTCCCCTACCCCCCCGCTAACTAGCGCGGGGGTAATACACCCTCGTTAAATTCTAATGGCTCGCCATTTCAGCTACGCTAAAAGTAATAACCCTTTGTAAATAGCGTGGTTTGTATTTCGGTTACGGAACAAAACTTTTTTAAACTTTCCGCCAGTCTTCATAATAAAAAAACAGTTACTGTAATCAAAACCAGGTATCAGTAATGGAACGCTGTCAAAACACTTGAGCTTTTATTTGCCATGACTTCAGGATGCATAGAAAATGGGGTTTTCCATCCCATTTTCTATAGAGTTGTTCGTAGCAGAATTCATTGTATTACAAATACTTTCTTACTTAATTGAGCTAATGGCTTGATGGTTTTTGCTCCAATGCTTGCTCGTGACTAAATATTCTCATTTGCCTCAGTGTCCTGGCAAGAGGAATATGTTTCGCTACGCACGTTAGCCCCGTGGACTAGTATTTCGTGAGTTGTAGCTTTGCACTCCAGCACTTGCATATCAAATAAACGTTTCTCCCCTAACCCTTTAGACCCAAAAATAAATATCATTTTTGAAGGAAAAGGGAGTTTTCCTATAGGAAAAACAGTATTATCTATTTGAAAATATTGTTCTGACCGGAACTATAATAAAAACCCAAATAACAAAGAGGTTTAGAATATAAAATGTTGGGCTCTTTATTCAGTTTGAACAAGTGGGGTGTATGTATGATAGCGGCTACCTGTATGTATTAATATGTCTAACTTAGAATACGGCAGTATAAGGGGGGTTGCACGCCCCGTTAGGTAAGTAGGCAGGGACACTGCTTATAGGTTAGGTTACATTACCCTGTAATACACTACAATAAATCCTCCATTTTTAATGAACGCGTGAGGAACTGGTCGATGACATACAAAAGCTCCGAACAAGTAACTCGCGGCAGAATCACCACCTATCAGTATTTTTCTGAACTACTGGGTGGAAGGTGGCTCCTATGCTATGTGCTCTGACAAAATAAAGCAAACTGGGTGTTCTTTAATGAACTCTGTAACTTCGTTAATAGAGGTTACTGCCGGTAGCATATGGGACTCAAAATACAGTATATATTTGCAATTATCTATTCAATCATGAGTTCCAATGTCCTAACTCATATTGCACACTACAATAATACCCACTGTTCTATAGTTATACCCAAACTCCATAAAATGCATTGAAAAGTCTTATTTTCTGCAAACTGTTTATTGCACTGTTCTATAAATTTACCAGCTATTTGTAATAAGCATTAAAAAGGTGTTGCACCTAACTAGGATTTCTGGAGATATGGTACAGTAACCCACCTGCTTTGGAGTATATTAGAAAATATCAGTTGTAAAAGGATCGCAAAAGAATTCACTTTATGAGTTTATGATCGCGAATTCGTGATTTTATAAAGAATGTTAGTAAGTTCAGTCTTTCAGGAATTCACTTCAGTTTAAGCTTCTAGTCTTGCACTGATGGTTTCTCGATGCTCTCTCAGATCAGATCAGATTCAGGTTGAGGCTTTGTCTTTGCAACGGCGCCTCTGTTTCTTTTAGTTTTGTGTGTTCCTTATTTTCACTAGTTTTTTCTCTTTCCATCCACATTTGTTGTAGTACTCTTTTCTTATTTTCAATATTTTCTTCACTAAAAAAGGATTTTTCCAACTGTTTGTGCACTATCTTCTTCGTATGGTTGTTGGAGCTCAATTGCTTTTATTCTTATATCACTAAACTGTGGACAATATAACATAAAGTGGTTAGCATTTTCTTCTACATCACAGAATACACAGTTTATATTTCCATCTTGGTGTCTGTTTGTGAGTTTGTCCTTGCTCTGAATAATAAAATTGACGAAAATGTGTTGTCATACCTCCTCCTTGATTTCACTTTTCCAGTTTTTATACAAAATTAGACTCTCCTTGCACCCCATTTCACTCTTCCATTTGCTTGTGTCCCATTATCTAGTTCTCTTCTTTATGTTCTCTTTCGTACATCTCTTGACTTCTTTCATCGCCATCCCACATTCCTCAGCATACTTCTTCACATGCATCCACCACTTCCTCTCTTTTTCTTCCATATCATTAACTATTGCTGATAGTAAGTCCTTTTCTCCCTTATAAATGCTATTAAAGTACCTCAGCTTTCCATCCATTACCCTTGTTTTCATAGCAGATGCTCCTACATCCTCTCTCAAGGCTACAATTGCTGTATTCTTTACACCCCCTAACATCCTTCTATACACTCCATTCTCTATTCTCTGCAACTTTTCTATTTCCGTTTCCGTTAAGTTAATTACGTTTGTTCCATATAATATAGAAGGTAGTGCTACACTTTTCCAGTATGTTTTCCCTATCATTATCTTATTACAACTTTTTTCTATGATCGAATATGTAAGATTAGCTAGCTTTTGCGCCTTAACTATCATTTCACTTTTCTGTGTTTTGAACATATTCCTACTATCATCTACCTTGATACCTAGGTATTTAATATTGCTTACTACTCTTATTCCCTCTATATTATCTGGTTTTTCCTTCATATTATATATAAGTACGCTACTTTTGTCTCTATTTATGTCTAAACCACACTGCTTTCCTATATCTATCACTTTCCTTATGTTCAATTCAGCATCCTCTATATTCTCAGCAAGCACTAGGACATCATCAGCAAAAAATAATACTACTAGCTTTATAATATCATTTTTAAAACCATTACCTTCCTTTTCTACTTGTTTTATAATCTGATAAGTAATTAATTTGAATAATGTTGTAGAGCCAGTACAGCCTTGCTTTATTCCACTACTTACGCTCAATTTTTGTTCTACTCTTTCCCCTATGTCTAACGTAGTCGAGTCTCCCACATATACTTCTGCTATAGAGTTAATTATACTAGTATGTACTTTATATTGCTTTAGTGTTTCTATCAGCGCTTCCCTTTTTATGGAATCGAAAGCGTTTTTGAAATCTAAAGAGGCAACTATGAGTTTTTTCTTATTTTTGAAAGTTTCTTCGACCATGTACTGTAAGATGAGTATATTATCCTCAATCCTTCCTCCCTCTGTAAATCCCGCTTGACTATCCTCTATGGCATTATTACTTTTTAGATGTCCTTCTATTTCATCTTTGATAAAAGCCATGTATATTTTGTATGATACATTTGTGAGCTCCATTGGTCTCAATTCCTTTGCTGTTGGTTTGTTTTTCTTTTTTAACATTTTTGTTCTGGATTCTTTCCAGCTTTTGGGTTTTTCTTTGCTGACTAGTTCCTCTTTGTAGCAGTTCACTGGCGTATTCTTACATATATCACTTATCATCATTGCTTTGTAATATTCTGGCTTTAGTCCATCTGGCCCAGCTGCTTTACCTTTCTTTAGGCGTTTTAGGCATTTTTCTAATTTATCTTTATTAATTTCAGCGGCGGGCATGGGTTTAATTTTTCCTTTAACATTTAGTATAGCATCGTAATGCTCCCTTAGATGTTCTGGTATAGGCTACTATATTCATTTACTACTATAATGTCGTTTTCTCTTCTCAAATTATCCAGGTATTCACTCTCCTTCTCCTCATTCCAGATCTCTGTTATTTTATTTTCATGTGTATTGTAGACTGTTTTCCAAAATTTTACTAATTCTTCTTTAGCCTCTTCTTCTGATAGTTTATTTCCTCTATCTCCATATAGTTGTATTGCCTCCCTTTTTATTTCTTTGATATTTCTTAATTTGTTTATGTTTTCCCATAGTTTATTGTTTTTATCATCTCTTATCTCCCTGGTCTTTTTCTCATATAACGTTATGCTATCTTTCACCAGTATTTGTACTTCTTTCTTCTTATGATTGTATTTTTCTTCTAATTCTGTTTTTAACCTGATATCTTTTTCATTTCTCTTTTTTCTATTAAGTTCCTTTCTTTCCTTAATCTTTCTCATTATTTCCTCAGTTACCCAAGGTTGTTCTTTGGTCTTCCCTTCATTTGTTACCCTTCTCCTATATGTTTTAGCCAAATGTTCTCGCTTCATTTCTGCCATTATTATGTTTAGCTCTTCTCTCTCCACAAGACCACAACACGATGTTTCCAGGTTCCTCATTGCTCTCTCCACAACACTGTCATTGTGGGCACACTACTAGAAGAGCCGTGGTAGGTGCAAAGCTCTGTAATCTGCAGAAAACTCCTTATCATTATTTATCTCCTACACAGACAATACAGCTTGCATACTTTTACTTCTAACTTCAAGGGCCCTTCTAATATACCGAGTTATATCTTTTGTTGGCTTTCCTAAATTCCACATTTCTATGACATTGTTTCTAAATTTTCTCAACTCATTACAACTAAACATATGTTCGGTAGTATCCTCTGCCTCCCTACTCAACACACAAACCCTAACATTATCATTCATGTTTCTAAAATTTTCTTTTAATTCCAGCATATTCTACCTTGTCTTCATAACTATTATATCCTCATTAGTGTTAATTTCTCCTATGTAGTCTCTTCTGCCATAACTATTTACAAACCTCAGTTTGGTCATCTACTTTCTTTTCTTCTATTTTTCTTTTAATTTCATTTGCCACTTTACTTTTTATTGCTTTTTTTTAGTCTTGCTTTTTATACTTTTTTACTTTGTAAGGACAGTGAGACGAGCTATCACCAACAACAACTGACGGTTTATTCAAACATGTGCGAGAACGGGTTTTGAGCGAAGCGAAAAATCTATTTCTGGGTGAGATAGCCATGACGTCCTGATGGAAGGTTCCTTCAGTAGCTTCCTTTGAGTATATTTAACTACAAGGATATTCCCAGAGAATTAAACCACAGGTTATCACAGAATTCTAACTTCTGGCACGAGTATCCTAAAGGTTTCCCTCTAAGATATCGTATATCAACAGGGGACGTATGTATTAACACGCCACATAGCTATCTGCACCCCATATAGAGTTAACACTTCGATATGGAAAGGTGGAGAATAACTGGGGAGCCGTTCCACAGTTACACTCATCCGTGGCTGCTTTTGGTACTCGAAACGTAAACAAACGGGCACCATTGCTAAATGACATCACGTCCGTCCTCATCCTGATGCCAGCTCCTTGCTAATCTCCATGATACAACAGGACAGGGCGGGGCCTGAAAGGCTGGACTAGAATAGACGGGAGGGTCCATCAGGACGTCATGGCTATCTCACCCAAAAATAGATTTTTCGCTTTGCTCAAAATCCGTTTTTTGGGCTCAAGCCATGACGTCCTGATGGAAGAGTACCAGAGAATCAATGTATCGTGGAAAATTTCCCCTTTTTTAGAGTAAGTGCCAAGGGCTTCGAATAGAGGTATGTAGTGTGACCTCGGTAGAGGTTCCGTGGGGATCCAGCTTCCTGCCCCCCTGGCAGAGAAGTCCCAGCGGATTATACCAAAATCCAAAGGGGTCATCGAAGGGCTACTCACCCTGCGGAGAGTTTGTGAAGGACTCTGAGACAAGACAGAAGGTTAATATTCGTGTAGGAATATTCTCAAGAGTAGACAAGTGATGATTAATCACTATATTCCATGGATTAGAGAACAATCTGGTCTCGAAGGTACGACGAAGGTAAGTATTCAAGTAGGAATATTACACAGCATGGGTGAGTATATAATACAGACAATTTATATTATTCTTCTCATTTCAAGGGAAAGGGATAAATAAAACTATGACAATCATATATTTCATAATGGTAATAGGAGCGAAGAGAGACGCACAAGTAATAAAATAGACATTTTATTTCATAATTTGCAGGTTATAGTGATAATAATTGCAATAAAGGGTGTAAAGTTAATTTACAATAATAAATAATGTACATAGAAAATGGAAGACTTCAATCTTGAATCTGAAAGAAATTTCAAATTTAGAAAACACAAGTTCCAGAGGAACGTCAGTCATTATCAAAGAAAAAACACATCATGCCCTTGGGCATGTGGCACTCATGTGAAGTCTATGACATTTCTCCTTGATAAGAACAGTCTATTAGAAACACTAAGTGTCCATGAAATCACTATGTATCACACGAGGGTCAACACAGGCACCCGTAGAGTTAAAGTCCCAAGTAACTCGCTGTTCTATGCAGAGTTAAACGGCATGTTTCATAACACTACCTGCTGCTACCACGAAATGTTTAACTTCATGCACTTGCTTTGCGTAGTGCTTGAAGAAAACGCGCGAAGATTTCCATCCTGTGAAGCTCTTGAGGCTTTCGAAATTCACACTCTGGAAGAAATTCAGAGAAGACGCGACTTTTCTAGGATCATGACCTGCGGGTGTACTGTCAGGATCCGCTCTGCGAATGAAGTATGTGATTTTTGCTCTTAGTTGTTTCAGTGACAGGTCGCTACCCGATGTTTCTCCTTTGAAGAGTTGACCTCCACCGAAGTCTGAAGTTCTTTGAACATAGACCTTGAGACTCTCCACTGGACATAGAGAGACATCTTCCTTCAGGGGGCAGATTCTCCAGGGGCCCCATCTCTTGGTGGGTAATTCCTTTTTTGCGAGAAACGTCGGATCAGGGAAGAGGGTAAGTTCTCCTGTATCTGCGAACAGGATATGACCCTCGTCTCTTGATAATGCCCCTATTTCGCTGACTCGGGCTCCCGAGGCGAAAGCAAAAAGGAAGATAACTTTTTGAGTCAGGTCCTTGAGAGGGCACGAATCATTGTCCAAGTTAGAGGCAAAATGGAGCACCTTGTCCAGGGACCAGGAGATAGGTTTTGGCCGGGGTGCTGGGCGTAGTCTAGTGCATGCCTTTGGTAGTTTATTGAAGATATCGCTGGACAGATCAATCTGGAAGGCGTACAGTAGTGGTCTAGTCAAAGCCGATTTGCAGGTAGAAATCGTGTTGGCTGTTAAGCCTTGTCCATGAAGGTGAATGAAGAAGGACATGCAAAAATCAATGGTGATTTCCGTAGGATTTTTTGCTTTGACGAACGAGACCCACTTTCTCCGGGACGATTCGTATTGCCGTCGTGTGGATTCGGTCTTGTATTCCTCGAGGAAGTCTAGACTTTTCTTCGAGATCCCAAACCTTTTCTTTGCAGCTAGGGAGAGAAAATCATGAGATGAAGGTCCCTGACTTTCAGTGATGAAGCGAAGACAGTCGACTTCTGTACTTGCTGAGAGAGAACTGGGCCCGGGAGGGGGATCAGCGTGGGCTGCAGCTCCAGGACCAGGGGGTACCAATTGCTCCGGGGCCACTTGGGAGCCACTAGGGCTGCTGTCCCTTTGAAGGTTCTCAGTTTGGAGAGGACTTTCAGCAGAAGGTTGGGGGGAGGGAACAGGTATATCCTGGACCATCTGTTCCAATCCAGTGACATGGCATCCACTGCTTCTGCCTTGGGGTCCTCGTACGGGGCCACATAACGAGGAAGTTAATTGTTGTCCCTCGTTGCGAAGAGATCGATCTGAAGTTCCGGGACTTGGCGAGAGATGGAGAATGATCTTGCGTCTAGAGACCATTCCGACTCTATTGGGTTTGTCCGTGATAGAGCGTCCGCCGTCACATTGCGGAATCCTTGTAGGTGAACTGCAGACAGGTGCCATTTCTTCTTTTCTGCCAGACGGAAGATTGGAAGAAGTACCTGATTTATCTGGGGCGATCTCGAGCCCTGACGATTGAGACATCTGACTACCACCGAGTTGTCCAGAGTCAGACGGATGTGGATCGAGGGAGGCGGAGAGAGTTTCTTCAGGGGGAGAAGGACCGCATGGCCTCCAAGATGTTGATGTGAAACATCTTGAATAGGGGAGACCATGTTCCCTGAACCTGTCGTTGGTGGGAGTGACCTCCCCAACCCTCCAGCGAAGCGTCCGTGTGGATGTTGAGCGATGGAGGCGGGTGTTGAAGAGGAATGGACCTTTTCAGGGCCTTTGCTTCTGACCACGGCTTTAAGAGTAACCGAAGTCTGTTTGGGAGCCGTCTCTTGAGGTCTCTTCGAGCGATGAATGCAGAACGTCTCCAGACTCTCGCGGCATCCTTTAGCTGTGCGCGAAGCACTGGGTTTGTCACAGAGGCAAACTGTAGAGAGCCTAGAACTTGTTCCTGCTGTCTTCTTGAGATCCGTTTGGATTTCAGCAGTTTTCTGACAGACCCTGCTATTTCCTTCCTTTTCTTCTGGGGGATGGAAAGGCGGTGTGACTGAAGATCCCAATGGATTCCCAACCATTGGAACTTCTGAGCTGGAGAGAGGCGAGATTTCTCGGTGTTTATCTTGAATCTCAGATGTTCTAGGAACTGGGTGACTTTGTTGCAGGATCGTACACAATCTTCGGGCGATGTCGCCCAGACCAGCCAGTCGTCTAGGTAAGCCATCACTTGGACGCCGCGAAGGCGGAGCTGTTGAACGATGGCGTCTGCCAGCTTGGTGAAGATCCGTGGGGCCACGTTGAGCCCGAAGGGCATGGCCCTGAAGGCGTAACTTTTCCTTTGGAGTCGAAATCCCAGGTAGGAGGAAGCGTAATGGTTCATTGGAACGTGCCAGTAGGCATCCGCCAGGTCTATGGAGACCGTGTAGGACCCTTGAGGCAGGAGGGTCCTTATTTGTTGAAGAGTCAGCATCTTGAACTTGTTGTTCGCAATGAACTTGTTGAGGGGGGATAAGTCTAGAATGACTCTGAGTTTGTCGGAGTCCTTCTTGGGGACGCAAAATAGTCTCCCCTGGAACCTGGTTGACTTTACCCTCCTGATCACCTTCTTGTTCAAGAGTTCTAGGACGTACTCTTCCAGGAGGGGGGTTGACTGTTGGAAGAATTGCTGGAAGGCTGGGGGTGGTTGTGTCCAGCTCCAGTCTAGTCCCTTCTTAACGATGCTGTGTGCCCAGGGATCGAAGGTCCAACGATCCTGGAATTGGCGGAGTCTTCCTCCCACCGGAAGCACTTCATTGCTTCTGGCTTCTCGAGGGTTTGCCACCTCGGCCGCTGGCTCCCCTTCCTCTTCTGCCTCTGGAGGGGCGGCGAGACGAATCTCTGCCGGAACCTCTGTTTGAGCCTCTACCTCTGGGACGAAAGGTAGTGGTGTGCTGCTCAAATGCAGGGGTGAAGACCGGTGACTGCGATACCATCGGTTGGGTGACCAGCTGAAAGGTCTGTTGTGGCTGAGCTGCCACTTGGGGAGTAGCGGAACCCGGAAACTGCCGTCTCTGTTGACGTTGCTGGGGTTTGGGCTTCTGAGGTTTACTCTTAGGTTGAGGGCCATCGTCCTGAGAGGATTTCCTTTTCTTCGACATGCCCCACTTATGGAGAAGGTTCCTGTTCTCCGTGGCGGCTTTGTCAGCTTTCTCTTTCACCAAGGAGGATGGAAAGAGGTATTTACCCCAGATATTGGAGGAAATCAGCAAACACGAATTCACGACAGGCTCTGCGAGCCCTAGTGAAGCTGTGCAGGTCCTTCATTACCGTTGCCAAATGCGTTTTGGCTAGGACCATGTAGAAGTCCGGGATTCTAGTGTCTCCGGCCATGACTTCAAGCTGTACCTGGAGGGACAGCGATACGGCAAGCCTCTCCTTCGTATCTTGTTCCCTACAAAGGAGGTGATCGTTGAGCTTCGGGAGGTCCTCATTAAACTGACGACCGGCAACGTCAGGCTCTAACTTCCCCACTGTGAATGTTGACTGGACGTCTTTCCAGTGTCTATCATCAGGGGGAATAGTCAGGGAGAAGGGCCTGCACTCCTCCAGTACAGGGCAAGGTTTCCCTTTTTCCACTGCTTTCAATACCGCAGTGAAGGCCTTTTCTATAAAGGGGAAGGTAGCATTGTTCGGTGCAACAAAGGTTGGGTGCTTTTTGCTAAGCGCCGGCATCTTGGAATTGGTGAAGCCCCTACTCTTCACCGTGTTGGCTAGCATAGCCTGGGCCTTCGTGAGATCGAACACAATTACCTCCTTCGGTTCGGTCTCTTCCGGATAAGCCTCGAAATTCGGGAAGAACTCCACTTCTTCCAACGCGATCGAGCCGACCTTCTCACTGATGAAGATCTTGACCGTGGTGATCGGCATGTGCTCGGCATACCTCCATGGGTTAGTATCCGAGCAAGCAGGGAGGTCCTTAACCGAAATCCGTTTCGGTTGTTTAAAACTTCCTAAGTTAGACCTGAATAGCTCGTGGGTCTCGCGAAGTTTTTTATCCATGAGGGTTCCAAGCATCTTGAAGACCTCCTGAGTGCCTGATGGGAGAGGATCCGGGGTGGCAGACGTCGAGGGAAGGGATTCCTCGGTCGATGTAGGAGTTGGTGCGGGAGTAGGAGTGGGAGCGACCTCATGCTCCGAATCAGGGTATTCCACCTGATCTTCCTCATAGTCGAGCTCCTCGCCCCTGAGGTTCCTCTCCGTTTCTTCCAAAACTTCCGACATACGTTCTGCGTTGTCGGAATCTAGACGGCACTCATGCATGGACTGGGCCATGACAATATCAGGTTCCACCACTATCTGGACGGTGGGAATCTGATCACTGGGGACCACTGAGTCTTTTGATGCCTTCGGAAACAGCAAGGCCTTCAAATCTTCGGTGGCGTTCTTCTGGAAGCCACGCACCCACTTGCGTAGCTTCTCCCGAGCGTTGTCCCTTGCCTCCGCTGAAGGAGGATCGTCGAACGCTTCGACCAGACGACTCTTGCAGACTGTACAGTGCTGCGGGTCCCAGAATTTCAGGTCGCCTTTCTTGGTGGCGCAGGGGGCGTGGGTCCGACACGCCTTGTGCCCGTAGAAGTCCGGGCGTTTCACTCCGCAGAAGTTGCTTTCACACTTCATATACTCCTCTTGTAAAAGAAAGAGATCATGAGTATATGGAAGGCATAAGAATGACTTACATTACTCTAAGATTAAGATTAAGTAATCAAAATTTTATCTAACATTAGATAATTCATAAGTATTGTAATGTTTGAGGGTAGGAGCAGGAAAGGAAGTAGATAGACACATACTTGTGAATCCCGCCCAGTTGGTTACCGTAACCTTATCATTAGGCAATTTCATTTGTGGCCGAAGGACACAAAACGGAAATCCACGTTGATCACCCGTGGTGAGTAGAAGCTAAGTTTCTAACAGAAATTGCCTGCGAGGTGTATCAGGGACTGAGACCACTCAGTTCCTTGGGGTAAAAGGGTAATAGGAGACCCCGTATTAGATAGGTTCCGGCAACCGGCAGTGCTAAGACACACAGAGTATGCTGTAATATTGTAATGTGCAAGAAGACAGCACAGCCACAATTTTAGATGGTAAGACAATACCTATATATAGAAGTGGCTAAGCCATCTGGCTGCAGTGTAGGACTGTCGGCATGTTGTCGGCAGGTATGAGAAGGGGTGCATGTCCCTTGGCGCCTCCGGAGGGCGCCGACAGGCCGACGACACGCTAGAGGCCGCTCCAGCAGGGTGGAAGGCATCAAGACAGACACATTGAGTATCTAAGCATAATACCATCTTGGCGACCGCCGGCACAGCGGCGGGTCGCCGGCGGGAGGCGGCGGCTCCGGCAGCCGAAGGCTAACGGCTTGGTGAGCTTGGATCAGTTCATAAGATAATTAAGTATATGGTAGTATACCCAGACCGCCGGCAATCAATGCCAGCACGCCGGAGGCCGGCCCGAAGGTCGGCCAACTGAAACTAGGTAAGGGAGGGGTGGAACATCGGTTGTATGCCGACGGAAGGCGGCAGCCCCCGGCACATGGAAGGCTGACGACTTAGAGGAGGGAGGGTATCTTATGAAAGAGTGTCACCAAAGTGTAGGGCGGTATCGCCGGCAGTAGAGGCGGCAAGGGACCAGCACCAGGATAGATGGAGAGAAAGGTAAGGAGGGATTGGAGGGGTAAGACCACATACCCCTCCGGCATCCCTCCAGAGAGAGTGTACACATGATAGGAGTAGATACACCTAGCATCCAATGGCAGGGGGCCGGCAGTCGGCCGGGTGCCAGGGTAACCCAAGGGAGGGTTAGAGTACACTCCAGAGGGGGAACCCCCTGCTGGACAAATCGCTGCCAGTGGCTACCCCCATAGGACGCTATGAAGGGTATGTGTACAAGAGCGGCCTGCTCAGCAGGAGAGCAAGATAGCCCTATCACTCCACCCAAGGGAGGAGTTGAAGGACTAGGGACAGATGTGTATAGGCAAGCCTATGTATAGGCTAGCCTACACCAAACGGATAGGTGGGGAGGGAGAAGAAGAGGGCCACCAAGGAAAGGGAGAACGCTCCCTAGCCTAGGATAGGTAACCAGAATGAGAATGGTGCAAGAGTACCGTCTCAAACTATAAAAGTACAGAACTAGCCCCCCCCCCCAAAGCCTAACCTAGATAAGGAGTGTTAATTCCCAGGCTAGGTAGGCTGAAAGACACATCGCAAGTTGCAGGGAGGGATGAGTAACCCAACCAGAAGCAACTGAAGAAGGGCAGAGCCGTTCCTCTTTCTCGGTCGCAACCCTAAGGGGGAATCGTTCCCTTAGGGGAGACAGAGAAAGCGATAAATACTCTGATTGTGGACAAGATTCCCCTATATAGAAGGGGAAGCATGGCCATACAGAGGGAATGCCCGTAGGCAGGGGATTAAGGGAGCATATAGGGGTTCCTACATTTAGGTTAGGTTAGAAAGGAATGCAATCAAACCGATCCCCTATATGGTCCCTGAAGGCGAAAACACTTACATCACAGTTAATAGTATGATAAATAATACCACTATCTTTATAACTTAACCTAGGATCACTGGAATATATCATGCATGAACACAAGTGCTAGGCTATCTAGCCTAGGGGCTAAGCTAGCGATCTAGTATGGGGTCGAACGACGACCGAGCGATAGAGCGTTAAAACACGATATATGTAGTTCCTAGCTATGAAGACTAAATAACTAACAATATCAATTAGTTAAGAGGCCGGAAAAAGCTGTTCTGGCTAGCTAAATAAGGCATGCAAGAGAACAGCGACGCCATAAAATGGCGTGTCCGGTAGCAGCACAGCTCTGCCACAAAACACAAAATATTATGAAAAGTAGAAGTTACTTTATGGCTAGAGCTTATTTAAACAATACTGGGACCTGGTAATCAACTTTCCAGAAGAAGGCGAGGCTGAAGGTAAAGACATAACGGCGATGCAAGTCGATGAAAATCGCAAAAGGGGAAATCCGTCTAGAGCAAGGTGCTACAAGCAGAAGGATGGGGACGGACGTGACGTCATTTAGCAATGGCGCCCGTTTGTTTACGTTTCGAGTACCAAAAGCAGCCACGGATGAGTGTAACTGTGGAACGGCTCCCCAGTTATTCTCCACCTTTCCATATCGAAGTGTTAACTCTATATGGGGTGCAGATAGCTATGTGGCGTGTTAATACATACGTCCCCTGTTGATATACGATATCTTAGAGGGAAACCTTTAGGATACTCGCGCCAGAAGTTAGAATTCTGTGATAACCTGTAGTTTAATTCTCTGGGAATATCCTTGTAGTTAAATATACCCAAGGAAGCTACCGAAGGAACCTTCCATCAGGACGTCATGGCTTGAGCCCAAAAAATATAATACAAGGTGCGGACGGAAAAGTAGCATGCGAGCAGGCGCCAATCTGGCTCGAACTAACAGCCACAATATGTGTGTTTTTTCACACGTACAAATGCTTGAAATACAAGTCAATAGAAATAGGTAGCGAAATGATAAATACATAAAATTGTAGCTCTGAGGGAGCAGAATGAATATATACAGTGAACTACAGTGTGTCAAAAAGAGAATTTAAATGAAATGGAGAATTCAATGAGAATGCTGGACAACGGAGGGAGCGATGTCCTTACAAGTACTCCCCTCCCCCAAGACATCTGGCGGCGTAGAGGGCTGGTGAGACTAGTCTTCGTATCGTTTCGGGCGTCGGAGGGTTCCTCTTGTTCCTGAACGGAGGGGTGCGTTGGCGGTCGGCGTATGGATCGTTACCTCTCGTCATCGTTTGTTGCTTTTCTTCTCATTGGGCGCCTTGTTTTGAGGTGGCACTCTGGAACTGCCAGGTCCCGCGGAGGCAGTGTCGCTTCCTTCGAGAAACGCCGGTTTCACATGGTCTATTGAGACCCAGTCCTCTTGGCCATGCACGTCGAGAAGGAAGGCTTTCGTTGTTTTCTTGATTTCTCGGTAGGGGCCTCGATAGGGTCTGGTTAGCGGTTGTCGATGAGCGTCGACACAGACGAAAACATACCCGTAGTCGTCCAGGTTCCTCGGCTTGAAATGCTTAGTTCTGTCCTGGTAAGTTTTAAGACATGGCCTGAACTTTTTGGCAATGTCCCTGAGATGATTCAGCTGCGTGTCGTCGGTTGATGTGGGAAAGAATTCACTGGGAACTACGAGCTCCTCTCCGTAAACCTTTTTAGCGGGCGATGGCTCGCCATCTGCGCGAGGGGCGGTGCGAAGGCAGAGAAGTACCCAAGGAAGTCGTGATTTCCAGTCCCCGTCGGTGCAGCTCATCATCAGGGACGCCTTGAGGGCGCGATGAGTTCATTCGACCATGCCGTTTGCTGCGGGGTTGTATACCGTGGTGCTGTGGAGTGTCGTTCCCATCAGGTTTGCCAGAGCGAGCCATATCTGTCTGTCATGATGTCATCAGGAATGCCAAATCTGCTCACCCAGCTTGACAAAAGGGCTTTGGCGCATGCTTGGGTCGTAGCTTCGGTCATCGGTGATGCTTCCAACCACCTCGTGAGGAGCAATCGATGATTGCCAGCAGGTAGCGAGCAGATCCCGAAGGCGGCAAAGGTCCCACGACGTCGATGTGGATGTGACATAAACATCTTTTCGGTTGGGGAAAATCACCTATCCCCGATTCGGTGTGACGGCTTATGTTGCTTGTCTGGCAATTGATGCATGTCTTCGCCCATTCCCGGGTGTCCTTTTTGATCCCTGGCCAGATGAACTTTTCAGACAGGAAGCGAGCAGTGGTGCGTCCCGAGGGGTGTGAAAGTCCACGGATGATGTCAAATTTTTTTCTTCTGCAGGAAGCCAGAATCCAGGGGCGTGGGCGGCCGGTGCTGGTGTCGTAGAGGATAGTTACTCCTGCTGGCCCGAGGGGAATTAGAGTTATCTTGAGCGCAGATGGCCCCGTCAGGTGATCCTGTGCCTCTAGGTCGGTGCGCTGCTCGGATGCGAGGTTGGTGTAGTCAATATCCAGGTGGATTGCGTCGATTTCAATCCTTGAAAGGGCGTCTGTGACTGGGTTTTTCTTTCCGGGAACGTAGCTTATGGTGCACCCGAATTCGGCGATTACTGCGAGGTGACGTTGTTGTCGGGAGGACCATGCGTCTGTCGATTTTGTGAAGGCGTGTACGAGGGGTTGATGGTCCGTCGCGATGGTGAAGAGTGTGCCCTCCAGGATGTGCCTGAAGTGGTGGACGGCGAGGTAGACAGCGAGGAGCTCCCTATCGAAGGTGCTGTATCTTGTTTCGGCGGGTTTCAGTTTTCTACTGAAGAATGCCAATGGTCGAGGAGAACCATCGACGAGCTGTTCCAGCACAGCCCCAGAGGCGTCGGTCGTCAGTCGTAGAGGGGCGTTGTTGTCGAAATGAGCCAGGGTGGTGGCGTTGGCGAGGGCGTCCTTTGTCCGGGTGGATGCATGTTGTTGTGGGGAACCCCACTCAAGTTTCTTCGCCTTTCCCTTCAGGACGTCATCGAGGGGTGTCAGGGTCTGTGCGATGTTGGGGATGAAGCGCCTGTAGTAATTGACCATCCCCAGGAACTCCTGAAGTTGGTGGGCGGTCGTAGGTGTCGGGAACTTTCTGATGGCGTCCACCTTGGTTGTCATGGGTTTTACCCCACTCGAGGACACGCGATAACCGAGAAAGTCCACGCCTTCAGCGCCGAATGTGCATTTGTCGAAACGTACAACTAAGCCATTCTCCTGCAGGCGTTTGAGGACGGCGCGAACATACCTCCGGTGTTCCTCCTTGGTCCTTGAGAATATCAGGATGTCGTCGACGTAGCAGATGCAGAATGGTAGGTCGCCCAGGATGCTATCCATTAGGCATTGGAAGGTCGCCCCCACGTTGCGTAGACTGAAGGTTGAGTATGCGAAGGTGTAGGATCCGAACGGTGTCACAATGGTAGTTTTCGGAATGTCCTCTGGAAATACGGGATCCTGGAAGTAAGACTTGAGAAGGTCCATCTTAGTGAAGTATTTCGCGCCATGCAACGCATTTGTCAGGTCTTGCATGTTGGGCAGAGGGTAGTGGTCGGGCGTTGTGATGAGGTTGAGGCGCCTGTAGTCGCCGCAAGGTCTCTAGGTCCCATCAGGCTTCTTCACCATGTGTAGGGGAGATGCCCAGGGGCTCAATGCTTTCTTACAGATACCCATGCGTTCCATGTCCTCAAAGGCGCGTTTAGCGTCCCTCAGCTTCTGGGGCGGGAGGCGGCGGAATTTGGCATGTGTAGGAGGTCCCGTCGTCGTGATATGGTGGTAGATCCCGTGCTTGGAGGGGGATCCCGGCGATTGTTGAAGCTCGGGCTTGAAAACGTCAGGAAATTCTTGCAGAAGGTCGGTGTAGGGCTGTGTCATTACAGCGGATACAGACATTGTGGCAGGGCCAGCTCTCAGGGCACTGGACCGGCAGGTTCCTGTGTCGATGAGGTGTTTCCCGGCAACGTCAACGAGTAGTCCGTGGTAAGCGAGGAAATCTGCACTGAGGAGGGGGCGACCGACGTCAGCGATGGCGAAGGGCCAGGAATACGAACGGCCCAGGATAGATATCCTGAGGATCCTAGACCCATAACACCGTATGGGAGACCCATTGGCGGCGACGAGCGAGGGGGCGTCTTTGCTGGGACCACGGTCTAGGTCGGCTTGTGACGGCGGGAACGTTGACTGCATAGCGCCGGTGTCGACCATGAGTCTATGGTTGAAGACGGTGTCGAGGATATAGAAACCATTCTTGCTTGGGTTTCCTGCAGCTGCGATGGTGGTAGGTGGTTTCTTATGGCGTCATCTTCTAGTGAAATTGCATGGTGCCCTACATTTCTTGGCGTCGCTGCTGAACTGCTGGTGGTAGAAGCACCATGCTGGATTAGGCCTAGGGTTCGGACGTGTCGGTTGCGGTGGTTTCCTCCTTGCTAGAGCGTTGATCTCGTCGTCGTCGTCAGGAGGCGTTGATGAAGAGTCTATGGAAGAGCAGCTGAAGGAGGAGAACGAAGATGATACTGATGATGCCCCGAGGCGAGATGCTTTATAGGCCTCGTGGAACTTCTGAGCCTTCGACAGGAGTTCGTTCATCGGAAGTCGAAGGAATATCTCGCGAGATAGGCTAATCTCGCGCCGTCGGCCGTTGCTGTCGGTCTCGGGAAGCATTAATAGGCCAATCAACTCGTCCCACGCTCGACAGGAGAGGTGTCACCCATGGGTTTGCCGGCGAGGTCCAGGACTTTCTGTGCCCTTGCTGAAATGGAGAGTGAGTAGATACCGATGAGTTTCGTTCTCAGGTCGTCGTAGGAAACTTGGCCAGCCCGGGCGTCGAGCCATGGGGAAATCTTGTCGAATACCTCCTCTGGGATGGAGGTAGGAACGATGTCGGCCTTGGCGTAGGAGTCGCTGAACGTAGCGACTCGGAAGAGTACGTCCGCTCTCAGCAACCAGGAAGCTGTGTTGTGTTGAGAAAACGGCTGCAGTTTGACTTTGGGCGTGGAGGCGAGGCCGTTGGGCGTGATGGGCGGTGTCAAAAATTGACATTTATTCCCCTTGAATAAAAATATTCTTAGCTTTACGAGTATTTATTTTCTAAGGTATTTCCCAGTTTCTATGAATATATGTTTAAATGTGATTATTTTCCTCCACAGAAGTAGTTTTATTATATTAACTATATCATTGAGTTTGCATGAATTAGTATAATAATATTTAAAGTAATAAGCTACCTTTCTTGCAAATTTTATCCATCTAGATCAGATAAGATAACGTATCATCCCATTGTTGTCAAACTTCTTCTTGTGGAGATTATATATATATTGTTTGATTATTGTAAGGGCACATGCCAGTAATTTAAACTTGCCTTCTGGACGAAACTCTTTTTTTTTTTTGTATGTTGGATTACAATTAAATCACTTGATGTTTGTTACGTAACCCTTGCAAATTTGTAAATGTGACAACATTGTACTCCTCCCGAGTTCTCTTCCAGGGTGGAAATGTGACGCGGGCGGGTTTCTACCAGCGGACTCCAAAAGGCAAGTACTTAGAAAATATTCTCCTGAATCCGACCACCATCATCACCTCGTGAACCATCACATTGTTGCAGCAATGTTCTTATAAGAATACTCTGTAACCCCGTTTGATATTTGTTTAATTTTTATCAAGTAACGTAAATTTTGTTCATTTGTGGTAATGTTAATGTTCGCTCTTTAACGTAACTCTGATGATTTTTGTTTGTGTACTTTAAATATTAAATATATGTCAAACTTTTTTAATTGAGTCTTTGTGAACCCGTGTGGCATCACCCCCAAAAGAATTAGTGCAAGAAATATAGTTTTGAATCAAAGGTAAAGTAAACGGCAGATGTATCCTAAGTAAGTGTGTTTCTCAGTTATGTAACTTGGCCTCGTGCAAAGTTGGTGCACGAGGGTTTACAGGTAAAAAGGTTAATTTATGTGGTTGTAAATTCCCCAGTATTTCACCACACTGGAGATTCGTTAATGATGTCCACAATTGAGAGGTGAAAGTGGTACCCTGTCGGAAGTAATATGCTCAGGGATACCAAATCTTGCTATCCATCCTGAGAGTAAGGTAGATGTACATGAGGCGGACGTTGCAGTTTCCATGTGAATGGCTTCAGGCCAATGAGTGAAGCGGTTGATGACGGTAAACAGGTAACGATGTCCTTGTGATGTGGGTAGGGGGGCTACAACGTCAACGTGAATGTTGGGTGAAACGACGCTGAGTAAATACCCACTCCTGAATCCGTGTGTCGATGTACTTTGGAAGTTTGGCAAGAAGTACAGGCACGGACCCAATCCTCAGCATCCTTAGTAATGCCGTGCCAAATGAACTTTGTCTTCAACAGCTGTGCAGTAGAAGGGCATGAGGGATGTGAAAGGCCGTGAATGAAATCAAACACCTGTCGGCGCATGGAAGCAGGAATCCACGGTCGCGGTCTACCAGTACTGACGTCCCAGAAGAGGGTGGTGTTGGAGTCGTCGATGGGGACATCTTCCCAACGGAGGGATGGGCAGGATATCCTACATGCTTGATACTCTGGATCCTGTCGTTGGGCTTCAGCCAAGGTGTTGTAACCCAATCCCAGTTGAACGGCGGCCAACATGTTTCTTGACAGGGCATCGGCAATGGGATTCATTCTCCCAGGGATGTGTTGAATGGTGCAATTGTATTCAGCTACGGCGGAGAGATGTCAGCGTTGACGGGCGGGCCAGGCATCAGACTGTCGAGTGAAGGCGTGCACCAGAGGCATATGGTCTGTGCGAATGACGAAGGGCGTACCTTCTAAGAAATGGCGAAAGTGATGAACAGTCAAGTGCACTGCCAGCAATTCGCGATTGAAGGTAGAATAACCCGATTCTGCCTTGGACAGTTTTCTGCTGAAGAAGGCCAATGGGCGGGGCGAGCCGTTGAGCATCTGTTCGAGTACTGCACCAATAGCGATGTCGCTGGCATCGGTGGAGAGAAGGAGAGGGGTATGTGGAACAGGAAAAGTGAGAGCAGCAGCAGTTGATAGGGCATTCTTTGCATTACAGAAGGCCGCTTCTTGAAGGAGACCCCACTTCAGGTCTTTTGGCTTGCCCTTGAGGGAGGCGTAGAGGGGAGCAAGAGTGGCGGCAATGGCTGGCAGAAAACAGTGATAATAGTTGATCATGCCCAAGAATTCCTGTAGTTCTTTGATGGTCGAGGGCTTGGGGAAGTTCTGAATGGCTGCTACCTTCTCAGGGAGGGGATGGACTCCTTCAGGAGTGATGCGGTACCCTAAGAATGACACTTTATTGGCGACAAAGGTACACTTGTCATACCGGACTACATGGCCGTTTTGTTGTAGGCAGTCGAGCATGATGCGCAGGTGACGGAGGTGTTCCTCTTTTGAGGAAGAGAACACAAGTATGTCGTCCACGTAACATACACAGAAGGGGAGGTCCCCTAAGATGCCATCCAGGAGACATTAAAAAGTGGCCCCAGCATTACAAAGGCCAAAAAGAGGAGTAATTGAAGGTGTATGTACCGAAGGAGCGGTGATGGCGGTCTTGGGATGTCTTCTGGATTCATAGGCACCTAATAATACCCCTTCAAGAGGTTGAGCATGGAGAAAACCTTCGCTTTGTGCAGGTTGGAGGTCATGTCGGCTATGTTTGGGAGGTGGTAGCGATCCGGTTCTGTTTGCATGTTCAGGCGCCTGTAATCCCCAACCGGACAGAGGAAGCCGTCTTTCTTCAGGACGATATGTAAGGGTGACGACCATAGGCTGGAGGCCTTCTGGCAAAGGCCCATTTCTTCCATTTCGGCGAACGTCTGTTTGGCAGCTGCCAATCGATCCGGTGCCAGACGTCTGAATTTGGCAAAGACTGGGGGTGCCGTCGTCTTGATATGGTGATAAATACCATGTTTGGCAGGAGCCGTTGGCGTTTTGCGAAGTTCTGGACGGAAAACTTCCGGGTACGACGTGAGGAGGTGGGCGTAGGCACCTGTGGGTGCGCTGATGTGGAGAGCGAGGTTGAAGAGGTGTCGACACGTATGAGTCTGCGTTGACCAATCATCGGTGGGCAACATCGACCAGAAGGTAGAAATGAGAGAGGAACTTCGCACCGAGGATTGGCAATGTGACCTCAGCAACGAGAAACTTCCAATTAAATTTGCCGTTTCCAAACGATACTGTGAGGTTCTTGTAACCATAGGTGGGTATCGCAGATCCGTTGGCAGCTACCAGGCGAACGTCTGAAGACTTAGACAGACTACGTCTTGTCCTGAATAGTTCCCTTGGCAAAAGAAAAGATTAGGAACATGGGAGGCTACCGCTATGAGCGATGGCCTACTTACACGTTTTTTGGCCACTGACAATCCTTGGCACATTTCTTTGCGGCAGCCCCGAATCTGGAGTGTTAGTAGCAAAACTGCAGCCAATGGGCGGCATTAAGTAGCTGTAGAAGTCGTTGGTTGGGGCGCGAGTGAGTGGTGGGTGATGGGTGGCTTTGTCGCTGCTCCGGCACTTCACGGGGTAGGCGTGTGTGTCGTACGGCATTCTCGTCAGCTTCGGTTTACGTTGAATAGGTGTCCTCTTCGTCAGGAGTGGAGGCGTTGATGGAGGTCTTGAAGGTCATGAAGTGGCTGTCCATAAGGGCGTTGGCTTTGATCATCAAGTCCTTTATGGGTGAACTATCGACATCGGGTATGGCAGCGCGTACAGGTTCGGGTAAACGGCGTACCCAAAGGGCGCGAAGTAGGTTCACCTCACGAGGAGCGCCGTCTGCGGCAGGCTGGAGATGAGCGATACTGGTCATTTCCCTGAGGGCGAATGAAGCCCTTTGGTCCCCCAATGGTTGTTGAGAAAGCTGAAAAAGCTTTGCTATACAGTCAGCTGGAGACGGCGAGTACTACTGCAGAAGGTATGTTTTGAGGGCTTCATACGCTATTGGGGTATCTCCTTGTTCACAAAGCCAGTCGGAGATTTCCGGGAAGGTGTCCTCGGGTATCGCTGCGAGAGCATAATCTGCTTTGGTGGTTGAGTGAGTCACGCCCTTGATGCGGAACTGGACTTCTCCGTGCTGAAACAAAGCAAACGCCTCTCCGCTGGCAAACGACGAAAGTTTCAATTGGGCGGCCATAGTAACAATGAGGGGGTGGGAAGGCGGGAGGAGCGAGTCAACTTCTGGGGTCACCAATGTGACGAGCTGAGAGTAGGATGTGACTCAAAGGCGAGATGAAAGCAACTGAGTATTTTATTATAGACACACCGAGTATATATAAACAAGAGGTCCTGGCAAGAAGGTCACAAAATACAACATGCTATTTCTTGTCCAAACAGCAACCGGTCCTGTTAAGAGTTAACAATGAGAAATAGGCAGACAGGTTCATTCAAGTTGCTGTCAGTGCGAGGGGAGAGCGAAGATACAAAGGATAACAAATACAAAAAAAGAGAAATGTCGTTACTATGTACGATCGTGTGACACACGGGTGGTACAGTGTTAAGTAAAAAAATGAATCATAGAATCTGAAGAAGAACGATTATTTAGGGAGGCCTTATCTAGCCTATTAGTAGCTATGTACTAGCCTGCACAAATTGCAGCTGGGGAACCTCCTTACTGCTCTCCAAGCACTAAGATGACCCAGCATTCCTATCATTTTATTGAAACTATTTGTGTAAATTTACTCCTGGCTTATTTATGCCAGGTCAAAGATAACCTTATTTCCTATCTCCTATCCCTTGGCTTATAGGTACCAAGCCTAGCAGCCCTATGCCACTTGCCACAGATGGCGAGAGTAGGAGATTTTGACCCTTGGGTTCTGATTCAGCTGGAGTTTTAAGACCACAACCACAATGGCTACCAGAATTTCCACAGGACAGTGGTAGAGAAAGCCTACCAAGTCTTAAGACTTTGTTATTATCAGAAAGACTGAAAATCAGCCGATTTTTTTTGTGGGGGGGGGGGGGGGGGGCAGAGCCCTTAGCAGTAGCAGCATGCGGCGCTGAAGGCACCCTACAGCAGCCTACTCAGTAGGGGCAGCAGCAAGGCGGCCCCTACAGGCAGGAGTCCTGTGGACAGCGGCAGCAGCAGGCAGTCTTTGGCAAGTCGAGAAGGAGCAGCAGCAGCAGCAAGGTGGCAGGTCTGGGAACAGCAGGCAGGAAGGCCTCTCACTGTGGGACCAGCGAGAATAGTTGCAGTTGGCTTCAAACTGTTGGAACCTAGATATATGTCTACTTTAGGCTCTAGAGCCTTTAAATATGCGGCCCGGAGACTATATAATAAGCTCCCACGAAACATTCGAATAATTGAAGACATTAAGGCTTTCAAGAGGAAACTGAAGACTTTCTTATTTCATGAGTCATTTGACAGTGACGATTTAACAGTAAATGAACAATACGTGATATGAAACGTTAAATACTCTGAACGAAAAAGGTAAAACGACAGTGGAGGTCCTGTAGAGAGTAGGGTTCCCCTGCTGTATGGGACCAGAAAAACAGCCATCAAAGTAAGTAAGTAAAGAGAACTGACTTTTTTATTATTTTGCTTTGCTTTGTAAAGATTGCCTTGCTTTATGCAAGACACGGGCTCTTGCGTTGGCAGCCCGTAAGCGAATGTGATTGGAATTTACTTTAATTTACTATGAAAGAGGGAGTTTATTATTTGAGACATTCTGTTTATATACAGGAGTGCAGACGGAAAAGAGGTGCCCGGGTCGGGCGAGACAACCTCCGTCGCACAAAGGTCAAGTCTGACCAAGCATTTGTGTTTCTTAAGAAACTTTACATACAATGTGTGGAACATCAAATACATGAAAAGGCATAATATATACATTGGCTGAAAGGCCAGAAAAATCTACATACATCGGTATATAGGCTACAAATAGGCCGTAACAAGAATGGTTGAAAAGTGATAAGTATAAACTCGGAGACAGAATGATGTCTTTATAATATAAGTAGAATAATTTCTTACTCTAACATGGAAATACATGTTTGTAGGCTATAGGTCCATACGTTCACAAAAACCTTCTATTCGAAAAATTGCTTTTGAATGACAACTCTTATGAAGAATAATGACCAAATTCATGCTGTTTAATATCTTTGAATCTTTTATGATTCACTAAATTTATGCACTTTAATACATTAGAAATAATTTTTTGCCAAAAAAAGTGAGGGGGCTATCCCCGTCCTTGGAGATAGAGCACCTATATGATGATGATGTTGATAACGATGTATAGGAAAATATAAGGTTCCATTAAAAGTACAGCTAATACTACGTTAAGGGAAGAAACATGGCCATCTATGAAAACAAAGGAGATAGATGGAAAACTGCAGTATATGCCAAAAGTATCCTGTTTGAAAAAAAAAAAAATATATTGAAAACAATAATCCGTGCCATAAGAAAAGGAAAGGAAGATGGTCAGAAACCAGAAAGTTGGATACTGAAAATGGAAAGAAGAATTAGAAAGGGAACTTTGAAATATATAGGAAATGGAAGGATGTAAAAAACATTGAAGAGCTAGCTAAACATAATAATGACAGAAATGTAACAAGAACATTTGGCTAAAACATATAGGAGAAGGGTAACAAATGAAGGGAAGACCAAAGAACAACCTTGGGTAACTGAGGAAATAAGGAGAAAGATTAAGGAAAGAAAGGAACTTAATAGAAAAAAGAGAAATGAAAAAGATATCAGGTTAAAAACAGAATTAGAAGAAAAATACAATCATAAGAAGAAAGAAGTACAAATACTGGTGAAAGATAGCATAACGTTATATGAGAAAAAGAAGACCAGGGAGATAAGAGATGATAAAAACAATAAACTATGGGAAAACATAAACAAGTTTAAGAAATAGCAAAGAAATAAAAAGCGAGGCAATACAATTATATGGAGATAGGAAATAAACTATCAGATGAAGAGGCTAAAGAAGAATCAGTAAAATTTTGGAAAACAGTCTACAATACACATGAAAATAGAATAACAGAGATCTGGAATGAGGAGAAGGAGAGTGAATACCTGTATAATTTGAGAAGAGAAAACGACATTATAGTAGTAAATGAATATAGTATACCAGAACATCTAAGGGAGCATTACGATGCTGTACTAAATGTTAAAGGAAAAATTAAACCCATGCCCGCCGCTGAAATTAATAAAGGTAAATTAGAAAAATGCCTAAAACGCCTAAAGAAAGGTAAAGCAGCTGGGCCAGATGGACTATAGCCAGAATATTACAAAGCAATGATGATAAGTGATATATGTAAGAATACGCTAGTGAACTGCTACAAAGAGGAACTAGCCAGCAAAGAAAAACCCAAAAGCTGGAAAGAATCCAGAACAAAAATGTTAAAAAAGAAAAACAAACCAACAGCAAAGGAATTGAGACCAATGGAGCTCACAAATGTATCATATAAAATATACATGGCTTTTATCAAAGATGAAATAGAAGGACATCTAAAAAGTAATAATGCCATAGAGGATAGTCAAGCGGGATTTACAGAGGGAGGAAGGATTGAGGATAATATACTCATCTTACAGTACATGGTCGAAGAAACTTTCAAAAATAAGAAAAAACTCATAGTTGCCTCTTTAGATTTCAAAAACGCTTTCGATTCCATAAAAAGGGAAGCGCTGATAGAAACACTAAAGCAATATAAAGTACATACTAGTATAATTAACTCTATAGCAGAAGTATATGTGGGAGACTCGACTACGTTAGACATAGGGGAAAGAGTAGAACAAAAATTGAGCGTAAGTAGTGGAATAAAGCAAGGCTGTACTGGCTCTACAACATTATTCAAATTAATTACTTATCAGATTATAAAACAAGTAGAAAAGGAAGGTAATGGTTTTAAAAATGATATTATAAAGCTAGTAGTATTATTTTTTGCTGATGATGTCCTAGTGCTTGCTGAGAATATAGAGGATGCTGAATTGAACATAAGGAAAGTGATAGATATAGGAAAGCAGTGTGGTTTAGACATAAATAGAGACAAAAGTAGCGTACTTATATATAATATGAAGGAAAAACCAGATAATATAGAGGGAATAAGAGTAGTAAGCAATATTAAATACCTAGGTATCAAGGTAGATGATAGTAGGAATATGTTCAAAACACAGAAAAGTGAAATGATAGTTAAGGCGCAAAAGCTAGCTAATCTTACATATTCGATCATAGAAAAAAGTTGTAATAAGATAATGATAGGGAAAACATACTGGAAAAGTGTAGCACTACCTTCTATATTATATGGAACAAACGTAATTAACTTAACGGAAACGGAAATAGAAAAGTTGCAGAGAATAGAGAATGGAGTGTATAGAAGGATGTTAGGGGGTGTAAAGAATACAGCAATTGTAGCCTTGAGAGAGGATGTAGGAGCATCAGCTATGAAAACAAGGGTAATGGATGGAAAGCTGAGGTACCTTAATAGCATTTATAAGGGAGAAAAGGACTTACTATCAGCAATAGTCAATGATATGGAAGAAAAAGAGAGGAAGTGGTGGATGCATGTGAAGAAGTATGCTGAGGAATGTGGGATGGCGATGAAAGAAGTCAAGAGATGTACGAAAGAGGACATAAAGAAGAGAGCAAGAGAATGGGACACAAGCAAATGGAAGAGTGAAATGGAGTGCAAGGAGAGTCTAATTTTGTATAAAAACTGGAAAAGTGAAATCAAGGAGGAGGTATGACAACACATTTTCGTCAATTTTATTATTCAGAGCAAGGACAAACTCACTGGGCTTGAATATAAAAACAGACACCAAGATGGAAATATAAACTGTGTATTCTGTGATGTAGAAGAAAATGCTAACCACTTTATGTTATATTGTCCACAGTTTAGTGATATAAGAATAAAAGCAATTGAGCTCCAACAACCATACGAAGAAGATAGTGCACAAACAGTTGGAAAATTCCTTTTTTTGTGAAGAAAATATTGAAAATAAGAAAAGAGTACTACAACAAATGTGGATGAAAAGAGAAAAACTAGTGAAAATAAGGAACACACAAAACTAAAAGATACAGAGGCGCCGTTGCAAACGCAAAGCCTCAACCTGAATCTGATCTGATAAATCAATTAATAAAGAACAAATATATGGCAATACATTTGTATGGGTGTTATAACTTCATAACAAGAATAAATACGTTAAAACTAAGAATTATATATTGAAACAAATGGAGAACTGTAACCCGTGCTTTTTGTAAGAATATGGAAAAGACCCTTCAAACTTTTTTTTTTCTTTTTGCCAGGAATAGGCTATGGGAAAAAACTGAGCTACACCAACTGCACGAAGAAGATTTAGTAAAAATATCCAAATAATTCTTATTCAACGAAAGAAATTTAGAAAAGATGACAGAAATGTTATAAAAATGTGGAAAAAAGACAAAATATTATAAAATAAGGAAAAACAAAAAACTAAAATACATTGCAAGATCACTTAAAGGGAGTAGAGGAACCGTTGCAAAGGACATGTCTCGATCAGTCTAGCCTTAAGTCCTGAAGTTCTTATGTAAATACTTGAGTTGAGTTGAGTGTCTTGTTTAAACCCGTTATATGCGGGAAAGGTAGATTAGAAGGAAATTTCCTAGGATTTCACACATTATCATGGTGGAAGGACCTGGATGCAAACTCAATGGAATAAAGCTGAAACAGAGAGCTAAAGGTCAAGAAGTTATAGCCATCAGTGGAAATGTCGTTGATAAGGTGAGATACTGAGATTAGACATATCAACTAAAAGTTACTGTCGAAGGTTTGACAGTCAATATCTATTTTTTTCTAATTGATGTTTTCTCAGCACTTGTGCTTACCAGTTTCTTTTTTATTCTCGTAAAATGTTATATCGCATATTCTGTTTGGGTTATAAATTCAAAACATGTATTTTATCTGTTGACTCGCAGGTTGTTCCTTTTCTTAATAAATACCTACCTTTAATAACTCAAAATTTGTTCCTTTGCCTAATACACACTTTCAACCTTCAATTGGAGTATGACTTCAGCGAATCTGGAGACAGCTGTCAAGATTACAACGAGGCTCACCTGGCTGTCAGGTGGTCCGCCCACACAATAGGTAGCTTGCCCCGGAGGGTACCAATGTACTTCTTGGTATCCTCATCTGGCTGTTTTAATCTTTTGCTTTTTCTCTAAGTTTGAATAAATGACCTAGCAGTCATGTTCAAGTGATATTTTCGGAAGAAGTGATGAGGCTTAGCGTTTCCTGATGACTGTATTTGTGTTACAGTTTCCTGTGTTAGCTATTTCTACCCAGCATACTTTTTCCTGTTTGGTGCCTTATATGTTGCTTTTCTATCCCTTGTGTGTGTGTCTGAAAATGACGACGGCAATGTAAACCTAAGGAAGGGGTTTTCCTTGGATATCGTTGGTGCTCCATTAACAGAAGAGCTCCACTGCCATTGAATGTAAAGGGGAGGGCCGCCCCCCTTTTTCTTTTCAGTGTCTGCTGATCCTGGAAGGTACTAAGTACTTCATCGAGCTGTGATGTTTACGTCGGCCTACACAACTCCGGAGAATTAAAATGTCAAGTTCTCCATTCGGCCTCGTCTTCACTGAGTTTTCACTTCTGAAGAAGCATGTATAGAAAACATTAACATGAAGTCTAGAAAGTCTGATCAATAGGAGCTATGTACATGTAACTCCTACTGTTTCTCTCCCCCTTGGGAAAGACAGTGTAGGTTCCAGGAACCTCACCTCTTGTGTTAGTGCCGAGTGTTGTTCCATGGTTGGAAGGAACATTGATGCACAAACCATAGGGCGTGTCTGTTTCTTGTTGAAGATGTTTTCACACCATTTACCTGCATGCAGTCTTGTGCTGGAAGGAGTGAAGTACAAGAGTTGTCCCATTGCGGGAAGAAACATCCGTTCTTGCAACTCATATAGGCTACAGGCTGAACATACACACTGCTGGTCAGTAGGGAAGGAAAGGCATCTTCTTACTTTCCCCCTTCCTGGATGATCTCTCTTTCGGGAGAGAGAAATGGTACATGTCGAAGTTTTTGGTACACACTGCTACTACAGCTTCCCTTCTGCACGTTTGCAGATTTCGGATGTGATTCCTCCTTAGGAAAGAGTCAACAAAGCACAGGAAGACCGATCAATATGGCTGTCCGGATTCTCAGTCTGGTTCCTCTGCATGGATTTGTGGGAGGAACAGTGCTGTACCAAAACCCCCTAAAACTCAAGCAAAGATCACCTTCCCCATGTACACATGAAGAAGTCTCCTCATTTTTCCCTTTCTCTATTGGATCTTACTATTGGCTAAACTCAACAATTTCTACTAGATTATGCTCCACTTTATCACGTATGAGACGATTATGCAGACAATCTGAAATCTTATAATCGCTAACTGTATAAAAAAAGCCTTGCAATCACTAACTGCAATCAGAAATCTTACGATCGCTACTTGTAATCGTAAACTTAACGTTTAGTAGTCACAATCAGAAACCTTATGATTTTTAGCCATGATCGAGAACCATCTGTTCGGGAAATATACAGATAGCAGCCTTGATTGTCGTTAGTCATCAAGAAACTAGTTTACTTGTTCCTTTTACCTGTTCATTCCCAGCACTCAGACCACCCCAAAGAGAAGGAGGATTAGATAACTGAAACACAGGTCGACCTATCTAGCAGTCTTTCGAGACTGACTGATTCATCTGCATGATTTCTTGGGAGAAGCATTGCTGTATCAAAGCCAAACCCCAAAGGAAAGTTGTTCCGTAACTGGAATACAAACCTACGCTATTTATTTAGGGGTATTACTTTCTGCAAAGCTGAAATAATGAGCCATTGAAATTTAGCAAGGGTTAACTACCCATTCCGCTAGTTAGCGGGGGTTAGGAGGGTAGCTTGCTACCGCTCCCGCTCATTTAGCTCGCTTTGCTTTTGGCTGGGATGGTGAACGGTCGTTGCCGTTCTTCATCCTCACCAAGTTACTGTATATTTTGGACTGCCATTAATGCTTTTTGTTTGTGCTTTCTCTTTAATAGTGTGTGTTTGTGTTGACTTCTGCCGACTATCCGTACATGCCCTGGATTTGAAGGCTGGCCCTGCGGTACCTTCATGTCAGCCGTGGACACTGACCGCCACACCCATTGTCCCGCCTGCAGAGGTCAACGGTGTGATAGTGGTAATAAGTGTAATGAGTGTTTGGAATGGTTCGCCTCCCAGTGGGAAAGGTTTTGGCGACGGCAGAAGAAGAAGTCAAAGCGGGATATTTCTCCTTCGAAGGTTCCTTTGAAAGGAAAAAAACCCAAGACCTCTTCATCCGCCTCCCGACCTTCCTCCGAAGATCCTATTCATTCGGCCTCTTCCAAGAGACTGTCGAGCAGTAGCCTAGACCCTTTACTTTGTGGTCAACCCCGGTCCTCGAGAGATGGCGTTGTTTCTCCTAGCAAAGTGGCCCCACCTCTCCCCCCGGGTGAGGCCTTTTCTAAGTCTTCTGTGTTACAGGTGTGGTCGTCCTTTGGGGCTTCCGGGTCCGCCCTCCAAGCAATCCTTGCTGCAACTTATCCTCCGTGCTGCCAGTGTGCAGCCATCGTCGGCTTTGGAGGTGGATCCTCTGTCTTTCGTTGAAGTTGTGGTATCAGAGGCACCTTCTGTGGCCGCTGCCGATGCCCCTGCCCCTCCAGACTCTCCAGCTGTTGCTTCCGACTATGTTTCCCCCGTTCCTGTTCATCCTGCGTGTGGGAGACTCAGTCCATTGTCTGTCTCTCCTGCCAGTGTTTCTTTCCCTTGGGAGAGTTCTCTCATAGAGACTCCACTTTGGAGGATTGCTGCTCAAGGTCAGCTTGCCGATTCCACGGACCCTAGAGGACATCTCCGTCGCAGAGCTTGCCCTTCACTTCGCCTTAGAGGTTGCCCATCACCATCGGTGAAAAGGCGCCTCTTCGACTCTTCAGACTCGTCTTCACAGCCGTCCCTCGCAGAGGAGCCTCCGCTTTATTCGTCTTTTGGCCCCCGACCTTCGCCCATTTCTGATCCTTTTCCTGACGACGCTGCTGCTAGTCCTCGGACTTCGGCCCTGCACTCTTCTGCGGATCGTTCACGATCCCCATCGGTGGATGTTCTTCTGATCGCGGGCGCTCTCCAGCGCAGCCCTGCCGTTCCAAAGAGCAGCATTTGTCAGCTTTCCAACGCTCTCCAGCTCAAGCTCATCAGCGCTCCCCGAGACATCAGTGTTCTCATGTGCAGTCTCGTTCTCTGGCTCGCCAACGTTCTCCTGCACAAAAGCGCTCTCATGGCCGCCAGCGCTCTTCTGTGCCAAAGCTCAATCCAGCTCATGAGCACCCTCCAGCTCGCCAGCGCTCTCCTGCACTCCAGCACTCTCCTGTGCATTCTTTGGAAACTGCAAACCAGCATCATCCTGCGCAGCACCTTACTGCGTGCCAGCGCTCTTCTGCATGTAGGCGCTCTCCGGCCCTCCAGTGCTCGTCAATGCGCCAGTGCTCGCCAATGCGCCAGCGCTCACAGACGCATTTATGCAATGGCCATGAATAGGTTCTACAGGCTCTTAAGGGGCAGGATATACAGGCTCCTAGGTGGCAGGTTCTACAGGCTTCTAGTCTTAAGGAACATCGAATCGACAGGTCACCATCGCTGTAGTGGTTTGCAGACTGTGGCCAGAGGTAGCACCCAAACTGCCTAGTGTCCGAATGCTGACCACACTCCAACGTTCACTACACAAAAAGGTAAAACGGTGGAATACCCAAAAATCTAGATAACAGGTCAAGAGAACTGAGCACCGGGAACCACCCCTTGATTTTATACTGGGCAAGGGGCCCTAGCTAGAACTGTAGTTGCATAATAATATTCAGAGGTAAGCCTATTTCAGGTAATGTAAGTACTAAGCATCAGTAGAGGAAACAAAAAAAAGGGAAATAAAACAATGATACCAAAAAAAAAGACTAAATTAGTGGCTGAGAAGAGGTCACATGATGTACTGGGAAAAAAGTAGTTTACAAAAGTATAGAAATTTTAAACATCTGACTTACCCGGTAGTTATATATATAGCTTATGTCCCTGACGTCACAGCAGAAAATTTCAAAACTCGCGCCAATCGCCGATTGGATAGCCAGGTGTACCACCGGTGCGCCCTCTAGCGAGGTACCTGGATCCATTCCAGTGATTCCTCAGATCTTCCCTGCCGCTGCATCCGGCGACATCGTTGGATATTTCACTCGCTGTTAACCTGATTTATTGCAGTTTACATTGGTGATGTACAATAATTTGGTTTTGACTTTCGCTCGTTTAGTTTTTCTTTTGGATTTTCTTGAACTACTTTTGGATTTTGATATTTTGACCCTTGCTTGTTTGATCTCTCTTATAAATATTCAAAATGGCCGACTCCCCCTTCAACTTATAGAATGTGTGTGAGTGGTTGTAAGACCCGGCTTGCTAAAGCCTCTATTGATCCCCATTCTATCTGCGTAAAATGCAGAGGTAAAGTTTGTGAGTTGGGGGATCGTTGTGATGAATATATTCTTTTATCTGAGAGCGAGTGGTTAGAGTTTGACCGCTACACTTGTAAACTTGAGAGAGATAAGCTTAGACGAAGTTCTTCTCGTTCTTCTAGAGATTATTCCTCTTCCCGTGTCACCGAACCTAATCCTTCCCCTGTAGTGGTGGTTACAGATCCCACTACTGTTACTGCTAATGAACCCACGCTAAAGGATATGATGGTGGCTATTCAAGCTCTGGGTGTGAGAGTTTAATCGATTGCTGCGGACAGGACTCAATTGATGTCCGATGTAAAACAATTAAAATGTGACAGTGCTAAAAGTGCAGTGAATTTATTTAGTGCAGTGGAGGGTGCGTCTGCTCAGACCTGTCGTTCTCCCAGTCTTAGACCTCTTCCAAGCTCCCCAATCCCTGGGAGAAGGAATGTCGAACGACGAAAGGAAACGAGAGGCTTTAGCTCCCGAGCAGATGTTCCCTCGAGCGTTCCTGTTGACGCTTCCCAGGACGTTCGCCCTCACCATAGGAAAGGTGAGGTAAAAGTAGTTTCATCATCTTCGGATGACGCAGCACCCAAACGGGGCTGGCATCAAGCTTCCAGTAAAAGTAGTTTCATCATCTTCGGATGACGCAGCACCCAAACGGGGCTGGCATCAAGCTTCCAGACCTCTGAAGAGGAAGATGGACACGGTCGATCAGTGTCCTATCATGACACCGCAAGCTCCTGGTTGTAGTCATTGGAGCAGTCTGTAGCGTTTTCCTACTACCGAAGAGAGCTCTCCTGCCAAACGTCCTTTAAGGACGTCGGAAACTGTCAAGAAACGCCCAGCTCTCCTAGTTGCTGGTCAGTTGTCTGAGCCTGGCATGACCTCGGTTCATGCTCCTCCTCCACCGTCAGACTGGTTATCGTCCTCTGGACGCTCTGCGCGTTCTTTAAGCGGCATGGAAAGCGAGCTTGTGGTAGACGTGATGTCTCCTGTACCACAACAAGTTGACCCAAATTTTAATTTGCTGCAAGATATGCTACAGAAACTCTCTTCGCTCATGCAGGTTTATTAGCCTGCGGACAACAAGAGAGTAGCATGCCTGGACCCTGAGCATCAGGAAGCTTCTCATCTGGACGCCAAGCGTCGTAAGGCTACTAGTCGAGAGGTTCTTGACGACGAACGACTTTACAACTCCCCCGTTAAATGTCGTGAGACTGTTTCGCTTGACACCGAACGTCAAGCAGCCAGACAAGCCAGACGTGACACGGAGCATCAAGCGGCCAGACGTGACGTCGAGCGTCCAACAGAGCGAGGCGCTGAGCGTCCAGCTAAACGTGACGTCGAGCGTCCTGCAGGACGTGACGTCGAGCGTCCAGCAAGATGTGACGTTGAGCGTCCAACAGGACGTGACGTCGAGCGGCAAGCAGCCAGACGTGACGTCGAGCGGCAAGCAGCCAGACGTGACGTCGAGTGTCAAGCGGGGCGCGAAGTCAAGCGTCAAGGAGGACGCGACGTCGAGCGTCAAACAGAACGTGACACCGAGCGTCGAACATCTATACGGGATGCCGGGAGTCTAGAAGTGAGGTATGACATCGAGCTTGAGAGCCTCGGACTTCGTGATGACACTAGTTGAATCGAACATCGAGATCGAGGATGCCTTAGTTCCGATCGCTTTGATCGCGAGCGTTTTACCGAGTGTCAAGCGTCGGAACAACGTGACGACAGACGTGACGATCTTGGATCTCTCGACGCCAGAAGTCAGGACCTTAAGGAGATATATCCTGATAAACATAACGTCGCTACTTCCGTTAGAGCCTTGTCAGAGGAAGAGATCGACGATGACCTTTCCCCTATTGAATTATTAGAGGAATTATCGGAAGGAGAAGATCCTAAGACCCTTTGTCCTTCAGTTGATCTTAAGAAACTCATGAGAGTTTTTAATGATGAGTTTCCGGATTATTTTGTGCCTGTTGCTCCACGTTCTCCACCTTCAGAATTTACGCTTGGGAAGGCGTCGAAGAAGTCTCTTTTTACCAAGATGGTTCTGTCCAGGTCATCAAAGAGAGCTTTAAGGATGATGGGAGACTGGATGCAGTCTAAGAAGGACCAGGGAAAGACGGTTTTCTCTTTTCCTCCGACTAGACTGGCCTCCAGATCTAGTGTCTGGTACGAGACGGGAGAAGTTCTCGGCTTGGGAGTTCCTGCCTCTGCCCAAGGAGATTTTTCAAGTCTGGTAGACGCTCCTTGTCGGTCGGCCATGAGGAGGACCAAGATTCTCTGGTCAACTTCAGAATTAGATCATCTTCTCAAAGGCGTCTTTAGAGCCTTCGAGGTATTCATTTTCCTTGACTGGACTCTGGGAGCCTTGGGGAAAAAGGTTTCTGCCTTAAAGGATGGTGACACTGCTAGTCTCATCCACATCATGTCCTGTATGGATAAAGCTTTGTAAGACGGATCTAATGAGTTGGCAGCGCTTTTCTCAGCGGGGGTCCTTAAGAAAAGAGCTCAAATGGGTTTGTTTCTGTCTCTTGGGGTTACCCCCTTTCAGAAATCAGAATTGCTGTATGCACCTTTTTTTTCCTCTTTTTCCGCAAGAGTTGGTTAGAGAGGTTTCATCCACTTTAACCCAAAAGGCCACCCAAGAGAGGTTTCATCCGCTTTAACCCAAAAGGCCACTCAAGATTTGGTTTCAAAGACGGCAAGAAAGATTCTACCAGCTTCCTTCGCTAGCCGCAAGCCAAAAGAAGAGACTCCATTCCCTAAGTTTTCTCAGCCCTTTCGGGGGAAGACTTCCAGCAGGGGTAGTTTCAGACCCGAGGGAAGGAGAGCAAAGAGAAGAGGATCCAGAACAGGGCGAAGCAGTCTGACTGCTTTCACCTTCAAATAGCAGTAGGAGCCAGACTACACAACTTCTGGCGAGCTTGGGAGAAGAGGGGAGCAGACCTTTGGTCTGTACAACTACTGAAGGAGGGTTACAAAATCCATTTTATAGGGAAACCTCCTTTAGTATTAGCTCCGATAGATCTCTCTCCCAGATACAGAGAGGAGTCAAAGAGGCAGGCTATGCAACTTCAAATGTCTCTCTTGTTGGAGAAGGGGGCCATAGAGAGGGTGCGAGACTTGCGGTCACCAGGTTTCTACAACTGCTTGTTCCTGGTTCCCAAGAACTCGGGGGGAATGGCGTCCAGTCCTGGACGTAAGCGCTCTCACCGCGTTTGTTCGGAAAACGAGGTTCTCCATGGCGACATCAAAGTCAGTCCTTGCAGCAGTAAGAAAGGGCGACTGGATAGTCTTTAGACCTTCAGGACGCTAATTTCACATCCCCATTCATCCGAGCTTCAAGCATTACCTGAGGTTCGTTTACAAGGAGGAAGTGTTCCAGTTTCGGGCCCTTTGTTTCAGTCTCAGCACCGCCCCTCAAATATTCATGAAACTAATGCTAAATGGAGCAAGCATACTGCACTTAAGAGGTATCAGAGCCTCCCTGTATCTGGACAATTGGCTTCTCAGAGCTCATTCCTATGATCACTGCCTGAAGGATCTACAGATAACTTTGAGACTAGCAGAAGAACTGGGTCTTCTGATCAACAGAGACAAGTCTCAACTGACACCATCCCAAAAGATACTTTATTTGGGGATGGTGATTCAGAGTCAAGTTTTTCGGGCTTTTCCGTTATCCTTAAGGACGCAGAAAGCCATCCTGAAACTTCATTCTTTTCTAAAGAAACAGAAGTGTTCTGCGAGAAATTGGATGAGTCTGCTGGGAACCCTCTCCTCGTTGGAGCAGTTTGTCTCCCTGGGAAGGCTGAATCTTCATCCTCTCCAATTCCACCTCAATCGTTATTGGGACAAGGAGAAACATCTAGAGATGATATGCATCCCCATTACGGAATCCATAAGAAGTTGCCTTCAGTGGTGGAACTATCCGGACAAACTTCAAGAAGGTCTCTCCTTGGAACAGAGGAACCCAGACCTTGTGTTGTGTTCCGACGCCTCGGACTCGGGGTGGGGAGCAACACTGGGCAATTTGGAAGTTTCAGGGCTGTAGACAGAGGATCAGAAGACCTTCCACATCAACCAAAAGGAACTGTTAGCAGTCCTGTTGGCCCTCAAAAGCTTCGAAGGGTCAGTTTTGAACAAAGTGGTGCAGGTCAATGCTGACAACACCACAGCATTGGCTTATATTTCTAAGCAAGGCGGAACCCACTCGAGGTCCCTTTACGAGACTGCGAGAAGTCTTCTCATCTGGGCAAAGGAGAAGAATGTAATCCTTGTAACAAGGTTCATTCAGGGAGAAAAGAACGTGATGGCGGACAGCCTCAGCAGGAGAGGTCAAGTTCTGTCCACAGAGTGGACTCTCCATCAAGAAGTCTGCAAGAACCTGTGGCGACTTTGGGGTCGTCCTTGTATAGACCTGTTCGTGACCTCGAAGACAAAGAGACTAGGAACTTACTGCTCCCCAGTGCCAGATCTCGTAGCGATCCACATAGACGCTTTCCTGTTAGACTGGTCCCACCTGGACGTGTACGACGCATTTCCACCGTTCAAAATTCTTTACAAAGTGATGCAAAAGTTTGTGTCACACGAAGGGACCAGATTGACTCTAGTGGCCCCCTTTTGGCCCTCAAGAGATTGGTTCACAGAGGTACTAGAATGGATGGTGGACACCCAGAGAAGCCTTCCATTAAGAGTAGATCTACTCAAACAACCCCACTTGGAAAGGTACAATCAAAATCTCCAAGCTCTTCATCTAACTGCCTTCAGACTATCGAAAAACTCACAAGAGCTAGAGGCTTTTCGAAGGAGGCAGCTAGGGCTATTGCAAGAGCAAGGAGGACTTCTACCATCAAGGTTTACCAATCCAAGTGGGAGGTTTTTAGAGAATGGGGCAGAGTCAACTCTGTTTCCTCGTCCAGTACCTCTATAACTCAAATTGCTGACTTTCTGTTATACCTTCGAAGGAAACACAATTTTTCATCTTCTACCATCAAGGGATACAGGAGTATGTTAGCGACCGTATTCAGACACAGAGACTTGGACCTTTCTAATGATAAAAACCTATAGGAACTTCTCAAATTGTTTGAAACATCAAAGCAATGGCACCAGGATTCACCAGCTTGGAATCTGGATTTAGTCCTGAAGTTCCTTATGAGTGACAGGTTTGAGCCCTTGCATTCAGCTTCATTGAAGGACCTCACGATGAAGACTTTTTTGAGTCAGTCTGGCGACAGCTAAAAGAGTCAGTGAGATTCATGTTTTTAGTAAAAACATTGGCTTTCGAGATAACAAAGCTATCTGCTCGTTGCAGTTAGGCTTTCTTGCCAAGAATGAATGCCCTTCTCAACTTTGGCCCAAGGGTTTAGAGATTCCAAATCTTTCGAATGTGGTTGGAGAAGGTCCTGTGCCCAGTAAGAGCCCTGAAGTTCTACCTGGACAGAACGAAAGAGTTACGAGGCAAGTCGGAATCTCTTTGGTGCTCGGTCAAGAAGCCCTCGTTACAGATGTCGAAGAATGCACTTTCATTCTTCATCAGGCTCTTAATAAGAGAGGCTCATTCACATTGTAGTGAGGCAGACCTCAAGCTTTTGAAAGTTAAGACACACGAAGTTAGAGCTGTGGCAACTTCGGTAGCCTTCAAGCAGAATAGGTCTATACAAAGCATTATGGACACAACTTTGTGGAGGAGTAAATCTGTGTTCGCATCACATTATTTGAAATGTGTCCAGACTTTTTGAGGAATGCTACACTCTGGGACCATTCGTAGGAGCGAGTGCAGTAGTGGGGGAAGGATCCACCACTACATTCCTGTAATCCTAATACCCTTTTCTTCTCTTGGAACTTTTGTATTTTTATGGTTTTTTGTGGAGATTGCGACAGTCTTCCACAATCATTGATTTTAGTCAGGTGGTCAATTTGTTCCTTGAGAGTGCCTGGAACAAGGGTATTGGAGAAGGTCCTGTCATATAGAGGTATTTACACTGGTTTTACAACTAGAGGTCTTCAGCTACCTGGGTGGATCGCTGGATCTCATAAGGAAAGCAGACATAATGAGGCAGGAAATCATTGAAGTCAGCTTCCTCATCAGGTACGAACCCTTAAGCTTGTTTATTAACTCTTAAGTAAATTTCCAACAATGTTGGCTGTCTCTGACCCTCCACCAAAGTTGTCAATCAGCTATATATATATATAAGTACCGGGTAAGTCAGATGTTTAAAAATGATTTGTTCCATAACTGAAATACAAACCACGCTATTTACATGGGGTAATTACTTTGGCGTAGCTGAATGACGAGCCATAAAGTTTTAACGAGGGTTTCCTACCCCACCGCTAGTTAGCGGTGGGGTAGGGAGGGGTAGCTAGCTACCCCTCCCCCCTCACACACACCGGTGAATAGCTCACTTTACTTTTGGCTCGGAGAGATGACAGACCTGTCAGCGCTCTCCTCTTTGTTGACTGCCATAATTTTGTTTGCTTTCTCTTTTCAGTGTGTGTGTGAAGTTGGCCTCTATTACTCATCATGCGTACGTGGCCTGGACTTCCCGGCCGCCCTTGTGGTACCTTTATGTCGGCCGTGGACACGGATCCTCACTCCTTATGCCCTCTGTGTAGGGGCCAACGGTGTGATAGGTCTAACGTGTGTATTGAGTGTAGGGAGTGGTCTACCTCCCAGTGGGAGAGGTTTGCCCGGCGACGTAAGAAGAAGGCTAAAAGGGATCTTTCTCCTTCGGAGGCTTCTCGGAAGAGAGGAAATCCCAGGTCTTCTTCTTCCGCCGCCCTTTCCTCCTCCGAAGCTCCCACTCGAGCGGCCTCTTCCGAGAGGCCGGCGAGTGGTAGCGTAGACCGTAATGTTGTTAACCGATCCCGATGTGAGGGAGAGGTCGTTGCCTCCCATAGCGAGGCGGCTGCCCCTCTCCCCCCCCGGAGGAGGGAGTTGTGTCTAATAATGATCTTTTTCAGCTTTGGGCTTCCTTGGGGTGCAGGGTTCGCCCTCCAAGGAAGCTCTGTTTGACATGATCAAACTGGGTGCGGCCGTCAAACAATCGCCAACTTCAGCGGAGATAGATCCTCTGTCTGTGGTTGACGTTGTTGTGACGGAAACATCCCGTGGGTCTAGCCAAACGCCCGTTCCTGTGGCTGAGGTAGCGGAAGGCTCTGACTCCCCCTCTGAACATCCTTCGAGGGAGGAGCTTAGTCCCACAGTCTCTCCTGCCGGTGATACTCCCTCTCGGGGGAGTTCACTTACAGAGACTCCTCTTCAGAGGCCCATCGATGGTCAGCCTGCTGATCCCACGGCCACTCTCGTGGGCGTATAAGGCGGAAGGCTCGCCCTCCCCTTCGCCGTAGAGGCCTTCCTTCCCCCTTCAAAGGGATTAAGAGGCGCCTCTTCGGCTCGTCGTCACCACATTCCTCTGCGGAGGAGACGACTCGCCGTTCTCCTGTCCTGCCAGCTACCAACCTAGACCTCTCCGGGGATCGTTCGCGATCCCCTTCGAAGGATGGTCGTCCTTCAGGACATTGTGACCTGTCGCCCAGACCATCTACGTCTAAAGCTCCTGATGCGCTTCACGCGCCACCTGATACTGCCTCTGCGCAGCCTCCAGGCCCTTCGGCGCTGCAGGGACTTGAGCACGAAACTGTGCCTCTCGCCCCTAAGCGCCAGGCACCGCCTGCGCGCCCACCTGCCGATGTTCCTGCTGATCCTGACATAGCGCCTCGGCGCTCACCTTTAGGCGTTCGCGCCCCTGCTCCTGTTACGCGCCAGGGTCCCCCTGCATGGCCACGCCCTTCGGCTCCCCGTCGCCCTCCAGCAGTTCCTGAAATAGCGCGCAAGTGCCCAACTGCGCATACGCACCCTGCTCCTGATATAGCGCCACCGCGCCTACCTGCGCCCACGCGGCCAGCTCCTGTTATGACGCGTACGCATTCACCGGTGCCCCAGCGGCCACCAGCGCCCTCCAGCGCCTCGGCGCCCCCCAGTTCCTATTTCATCGCGCGGGGTCCAGGAGGTTCCTGAGGTGGCGCATAGGCGTCCACAGGTTCCTACGGACTCGTCGCGCCCTTCGGGGGAAAAGCGCGACACGCGCCCACGCGCGGTTCCAATACCAGCGCTCACACGCACACCAACGCGCGTGCTTCAGACCTATCGCGCCCACCTAGGGAGATGCGCGATATGCGTCCGCGTGCAGTTCCAGCGCCCACGCGCTCACCACCGCGACCACGCGTCGCTACAGCTCAGCGCATCGCCCAAGAGGCTCCCAAGTTAGCGCACGTGCGCTCACGGCCGCCTCTGGGCTCTCCCTCTAGACCGCACGAACTTGCTACTGATACGATCGCGCGCGACGCTACAGTATCGCACCCTGTTCCTGCTACGCGCCCCGTTCCTGTATTTAAGACAACTAAGGTTGCCCAACGAACTCCAGAGTGCCCTCACGCGGTTCGCCCCGCGCGGCCTCCGCAGCAGCGCACTCCGGTGCGACCGCATCCTGATGCGTGCCATGCGCGCCCACGATCGCCAGCGCGCCCACAGGCGAGTGTGCCGGTCTTATCGGACCAGCGCCAACCTTCTCGCCCCCAGGTCGCTCGCGACCCTGCTCCAGCGCTAACGCGCCCTCAGCCGGTTCTTCCGGACAAGCGCTCAGGTACCCCGTTATCTCGCGCCCTTCGGGGACGCGCCAGGTCGCTGTGCGCCCGCGCGTTCGCCCTCCTCCTGCTCCAGCTCCTGATCGCCGCACGCCTACGCCATCACCTACGCGCTCTCGCGGCCATGTTCCCGCTCCAGCTGCTGCGCGCCCCGCGCCCACGCTGTCGCCAGCGCGCCATCGCTCCTGAACACCCACCTGCGCGCCCTCGCGCCCGCCCCCGCCCACGCGGGTGCGGGCGCGTGAGTTTCCAGTATCGCGCCATCCATCCACGCGCGACCCTGGCCAGGGCCCGATGCACGAGCCCCAGCGTGATCGCCGCCAGGCGGACCCTTCCTCGTCGCGCTCCCCTCCCCGCAAGCGCAGACCAGCGCGCTCGCCAGAGGGGGGCCGCTTCCCGGACAGGTCTAGGGATTCTTCTTCTCTTTCAGCCCTGCAGGCGAACCCTCGTTTGTCGACTCCTCCTAGGGATCCCTCGATCCCTTTCCCTCCAGAGGTAGTGTCTGACAGCGCGACTGTCAGACAGCAGCCCTGGTTCGGCACCCTAGTCAGAGCTCTTGTGCAGGCGATTAAGCCAGCCCTCTCTGATTCGGGTCACGAACCAGCGGCAGCTTCCTCCCCCTTGTAGAGGAAGAGAGGAGTCTCTCCCGTGGATCCTCCTTCAAGGCCTATTCTGTCCCCGCGCAGATCCTTACGCAAGGTTCCTACTCCCCCTCAGACCTTCTCGCCCTCCCCTGCAGAGGAGGATTACCCCTCCTCAGGAGAGTCGGACGAGCAGGAGGTTCCTCCTCTTCCCGAGAGGTCTTCTCGTCCAGAGGTGGAGAAGGACCAGCCTCCTTCGCTTCTCGAGTCCTACATCCCGCCCAGGAGGGAGCCTAAGGACTCTAAGACGATTCCAAAATCCTCAGCTAGGATCAGGCAGGAACCGTCTAGAGCCGTCGAGGATGTCCACGTGTCCCCCCAGGAAGAGCCACTGGGGACGGGAGACTTCGCTGCAAGTCCTTCGGGAGGAGAGCATCAGGAGTCAGAACACGCGTTCTGGCAAGTCCTGACCCTCATGAGGTACCTTAATGGGATCCCAGACCCTGAGGTCCCACCTCGTGAAGGGAAGGACATGGTCCTGTACCGCGTCTATGGCACTCAGTAACCCTCTAGGGCCAGTGCAGCTTTGCCCTGGTCCCAAGGGATGAAGAGTGCCAGGGACAAGGTCGAGGGCCAGCTTGCCTCCTCCAGCAGATCGAGTGCCGGTATTAAGCTCCTCCCTCCTCCTCGAGTCCATCAGAGGAGGTACTTTGAGATCCTCGAGGAATCTTCTCTGAGTCTTCCCTTGCATCACTCCGTGGAAGAACTCGCAGGGGGAGTCCCTCTTGAGAGTCTCTCCAACCGGCACGTGTCCTTCTCAGCCACTGAGATCCTGAGCCAGGAGGTCATCAAGTGCGCCATGCAAGCGACTTCTTGGCTCGACATCTGGCTGGGTTTTCTGGGCATCCTGGTGCGGTCCGAGGACCTCTCCAAAGAAAGCACCAGGAAAGCGCTGGAAACCTTTCTTCTCTCGGGCACACGGACCATTGAGTTTCTGTCCCACCAAGTCTCGAGCTTGTGGGCCAACACAATCCTCAAGCGTCGGGACGCTGTGGCCGAGAGGTTCCATCATAAGGTACCCAGTGCGGAGTCTAGCAGGCTCAGACACTCTTCCGTTCTCGGTAAGAGCCTGTTTGAGCCTAAGGATGTGGAGCTCACTGCCAAGAGGTGGAGGAAATCCAACCAGGATTCCCTCATCCATAGGGCCCTGACATTGAGGCTCTACAAGCCTCCAGCAGTCCAGCAGCCCCGTCCTGCTAAGGACACAATGAAGACAACCACCGCAGCGAAGCCCAAGGTGTCTAAGCCCTTTCCTGCCAAGAGCAGGAGGGGCAAGAGGTCCTCCAGGGGAGGCAAAAACCTTAGAGGTACCAGCCGAGGCCGGAAGCGCTAGGGTTGGCAATCCCCCTGCATGTCCACCAGTGGGGGGATGCCTTCAGAGTTGCACGACAAGGTGGCAGCAACTCGGGGCGGATGCCTGGACGATCACCGTGATATCTCTAGGTTATCGCGTCCCGTTCACAGCCTCTCTACCTCCCCTTGACAGCGAACCCAGTGTCGTTGAGCTCTTTTGCCATGGGATCGGCAAAAGGGCAGGCCCTCCGGGCCGAAGTCTAGACCATGTTGGAGAAGGACGCTCTCCAGGAGGTTGTAGACGGGTCCCCAGGCTTCTACAGTCGACTCTTTCTTGTGAGAAAGGCGTCTGGAGGCTGGAGACCAGTCATCGACCTCTTGACCCTGAACGGGTTTGTCAAGCAGATTCCGTTCAGCATGGAGACGGCAGACACGGTCAGGCTTGCAGTGAGACCGCGAGACTTTATGTTCACACTGTACCTGAAGGATGCATACTTCCAGATCCCAATCCATCCGTCTTCAAGGAAGTACCTGAGATTTTGCCTAGACAACAAGATCTACCAGGTCAATGTGCTGTGTTTCGGTCTCTCCACAGCTCCTCAGGTGTTCACCAGAGTCTTCACCATCATCTCTTCATGGGCTCACAGGATCGGCCGTCTCCTTCGTTATCTGGACGACTGGCTGATCCTGGCAGACTCGGAGGCGACCCTTCTTCGCCACCGAGACAAGTTCCTCAAAGTTTGCCAAGATCTGGGGATTGTGGTAAATCTCGAGAAGTCCTCTCTGCAGCCCTCTCCATAATTGGTATATCTAGGCATGGTCATAGACACCAATCTCCACAAAGCCTTCCCATCAGACGAAAGGATAGCAAGGCTGAGGAAGGTTGCGAAACCTTTCCTCAATCGAGAGGAACTCCCAGCCCAATCGTGGCTTCGTCTCCTCGGTCACCTCTCCTCCCTGACCCGTCTCGTTCCCAACACCCGCCTCAGGATGAGATCCCTCCAGTGGCGACTCATGTCTCGGTGGAGTCAGGGACTCGAATCCCCGGACATCCTGATCCCCATGGGATCTGCGGAACGAGCGGACCTCAGTTGGTGGCAGACGAGAACCTACGAAAGGGAGTGGATCTTCTCGTCCCTTCCCTGGATTTGATGCTGTTTTCGGACGCATCAAACAAAGGGTGGGGGGCCCACGTTCTGAACCACAGGACCTCAGGCCTGTGGTCAGAATCAGAAAAGTACCTTCACATAAACCTGCTGGAAATGAAGGCTGTATTCCTGGCTCTTCAGAAGTTCCACTAAGTCCTGGCGGGCCACTCGGTGGTGGTGATGAGCGACAACACCACGGTCGTGACTTATATCAACAAGCAGGGAGGTACCTTTTCGGAACAGCTATCCCATCTTGCAGTAGAGATCCTGAGATGGTCCGAAGTCCACTCGATTTCACTAGCGGCTTGCTTCATTCCAGGCAAGAGGAATGTGCTCGCCGACAGTCTGAGCAGAGCGACGCAGATAGTGAGTACCGAGTGGTCTTTGGATCCTCAGATAGCCAACAAAGTCCTGACTTTGTGGGGTTCCCCGACAGTGGATCTGTTCCCTACGGCGCTGAACACCAAGCTCCCGCTGTACTGCTCCCCAGTCCCAGACCCCAAGGCTCTCTGGCAAGATGCCTTCCAACAACGGTGGGACAACGTCGATGTGTACGCCTTTCCCCCGTTCTGTCTGATGAGGAGGGTACTCAACAAGACCAGAACATCGGTCAATCTCTCGATGACCCTGATAGCTCCGCTATGGCATCATGCAGAGTGGTTCCCAGACCTCCTGCAGCTCCTCAAGGAGATCCCGAGGGAGCTCCCTCCACGTCGCGAGCTACTCAAACAACCACACTCCAACATCTACCACAAAGCCGTAGCTTCACTTCGGCTTCACGCCTGGAGACTATCCAGCATCTCCTCACAGAGAGAGGATTTTCGCAACAAGTTGTGGAAAGGATGTCTGGCCACCTGCGCAGGTCATCCGCAGGAGTCTACCAGGCGAAGTGGCGAGTTTTCTGTGGTTGGTGCCGTGGAAGGGGTATCTCTCCCCTCGATGCCACTTTACCAGCAATAGCGGAGTTCCTCGTTTATCTGCGGGAAGAAATGCGCCTTTCAGTCTCGGCAGTGAAAGGCTATCGCTCAGCCTTAAGTCTTGCCTTCAGGCTCAAAGGAATGGACATTTCCTCCTCGCTGGAACTGTCTCTTCTCATACGGAGTTACGAGCTTACCTGCCCTCAGTCGGAAGTGAGACCTCCTCCTTGGAACGTGGTTCGAGTTCTCAGGTCTCTTAAGATACCTCCCTACGAACCACTACGCCAGGCTTCTGATCGCCACCTTACCTGGAAGACGGTGTTCCTACTAGCTTTGGCCTCGGCCAAGCGAGTCTGCGAACTTCATGGTCTCTCGTACGACGTTTCCCATTCAAGGGGATGGGGGAAGGTAACGTTCAGCTTCGTCCCTGAGTTTATTGCCAAGACTCAGAACCCGGGAGTGCCGGACCCAAGGTTCGACTCTTTCCAGGTTTCGAGTCTCCGTTCTGTAACAGATGACCCAGACCATCTCCTACTGTGCCCAGTCAGGAGTCTGAGGTTGTATCTTAAAAGAACAGCTGCAGTCCGCCCCCAGGTGCGAGCATTGTTCGTGAGCACCGGGGAAACGAAGAGGAGGGTCACCAGGAATACCATCTCAGCCTGGATTCGTAAGGTAATCCACCTGGCCTTGAATCCTGACCCTCCTCCGTCACGTCGCCCTAGGGCGCATGACGTCTGAGGCGTGGCTACGTTCCTGGCCTTCATGAAGTATCTTTCAGTGACGCAGGTCCTGCAAGCTGGGGTGTGGAAGCGTCAGACCACCTTCACGGCCCACTACCTGCAAGACGTGACACACAGGAGGCTCGATATGTTCTCTATCGGCCCTGTGATGGCTGCACAACAGCTGGTCTAACCTCAGGCTCCTTATTGGACAGGTAGCAGAAGGTTGAGGGCATTGTTACCCGGTTTTAGTCTTTGTGAATGAAAAGATCTGTCTGGCCCTTTTCTTTTCTTCATCCTCTCCTCCCTTGGAGAAAACAGCATCCTGGGTCCTTTGCACAGCTGACCTCAAACCTCTGCAGGTAAACCATGCTTCCTTGTGTTCCTAGTATTAAGTTGTAATACTGTCATGTCCCCATACCCTGACGTGGTGGTATTGGGAGAGTCCTAGCCTAGATTTCCATCTGAAGAACTCCAGGTCAACTTCCTAGGACGTGTCACTGCTCACCTTCACACACAACTTACGTAGGCCGCAGCAGTCTCACAACTGCCTGCGAGGAGCAGGGGCCCCTCGACCCTTGAGTTCTGTTAATAAACTCGGGTTCGGGGCCCCCGGGCAAGCCAAAGCCAGTATGGCAGGGGACTTACCTCCCTTCCTAAGGGTTAAGTCACCCCATGTAAATAGCGTGGTTTGTATTTCAGTTACGGAACAAATGACAAATTCGTAGATAATTTGTATTTTTCCTAACTATACAAACCTTAGCTATTTACAGTTATGTGCCCGCCAGCCCTGTCCCCCAAGATAAGTCCTACCTCTAAGTAAAGTGAGCTATTCACCGGTGTGTGTGAGGGGGGAGGGGTAGCTAGCTACCCCTCCCTACCCCCCGCTAACTAGCGGTGGGGTAGGGAATCCTCGTTAAAACTTTATGGCTCGTCATTCAGCTACACCGAAGTAATTACCCCATGTAAATAGCTAAGGTTTGTATAGTTAGGAAAAATACAAATTATCTACGAATTTGTCATATTTTCATTATATAATAAATTTGTTCCGTAACTGAAATAAAAACCTCGCTATTTACATGGGGTAATTACTTTGGCGTAGCTGGAATGACGAGCCATAAGAATTTTTAACGAGGGTTTACTTCCCCTCCGCTAGTTAGCGGGGGGTAGGGAGGGTTAGCTTGCTACCCCTCCCCCCTCACACACACAGTGCATGCTCCACTTTATTTTTGGCTCGGATGGCGAGCGGATGTCTCTGCTCCCATCCTCTCTTTTTCTTTGACGGCCATTAATGTTTTGTCTTTTACTTACTTCTTCTTATACTTAATATATTTAAACATCATTGATGTTTATATATATTCTTGTGTATAGAATATAGTAAGTTTCCTTTCAGTGTTTGTGCGGTGTGTGTAGTGTACGACTACGAGAGTGAAACGTCGGCTCAGCGCTAGGCCACCACGATTTCACTTCATGGTCACGGCCGTTCACTCCTAGGCCACCACGGTTGCCTTCATGGAGAGCGGCCCCTCTCTCGAGGTCGTTCACCTCTTACTACGTACTACGACTTCTACGATAGCTTCTCGGGCCGAGTTGCTATTCCGTTTTATTTGTCTCAATTATTTTTTTTTTTTTCTTATGGAATCTAATTGTATTCTTAACTTTCAGCTCTGGGAACACTTCCCTTCAGGGGTCTGTGATTCTTGGGACATTCAAAATCTGTTACATAATTATAGTTGTTATAATTCTGTTTTTGTTAAGTTTTCCGCCCTTCCCCCTCGCCCGTGCATGTCAGTGGGGGAGGAGGGCGCATACCTAACTTTCGTTCTTATGTTTTTCTTTCCCTCGGGGTTTCTCTTCGGAGTTTCACCCGGGGGAATTTCTGTTAAATAATTATTCATTTTTATTTCCCAGTTTACTATGCTGTTTCTTCGTGGACTGTAGTGTGCCTTTGAAGCAGAGCTGTCCTGTTTATGCCTGGGGAGTCTGCTGTCGCTGCCGTCTCTCTAGGACATCGTCATGGGCGTTATCCCTTCTCTTAGAAGTTCTCCCGTGACAACTGTCAGCTCTTCAGTGCATCTTAGAACGATAAGGAGGTTCGCCTCTAAGGGTATTTAGTTAACTTCCCTTCTTACCTTTTTTCCTGGTCCTTAGGCGGTTATGCTCTTGGGGCTGAGTGACCACCCTTGTAACTATGCTCAAGGGGCTGAGCGGTTGCAAGGCCGGACCATGGTACTTCAAGCGACTATGCTCTCGGGGCTGAGCGGTCGCTTCTGTAGTTATGCTCAAGGGGCTGAGCAGCTGCAGGATCAGTCTTGTGACCTCTCTCGTTCGCGAGGGAGGCTGCACTAAGGGCTCCTCCTCGGAGGATTGCCCCTTATGGTCTCTTCTACGAAGTGTCTCCTCCCGTTCGCGTGAGAGGACACTCATAGAGACTCCTCTCCAGAGGATTGTTCCTGTTTACGTCAGCTGATCCTACGGCCCTTGGGGGCTCCATCACCAGTCTCTTCTACGAAGTGTCCACCTCTCTCGTTCGCGAGAGAGGCCACTCATAGAGACTCCTCTTCGGAGGATTGTTCCTGTTGGAACAGCTTGCTGTTCAGTCACTAACACTTCGGTGTTTAGTGACAGGGAAACTTCGGTTTCTCGTTACACTGACCCTTCGGGGTCTCGTAACATTAGTTACGCAGATCCCTTGGGCTCTCGTAACTTTAGTCACTTCCACACTTCGGTGTTTAGTGACAGGGAAACTTTGGTTTTTCGTTGCGCTTACCTTTCGGGGTCTCGCAACTCAACCCTTCGGGGCCTCGGTACTCAGGCTATGTTAGACCTTTGGTCTCTCGTGCCCTTAGTGGACCTGCTGACCTGCTGTATCCGTTCCTGGCTGCTGACGCGCTTTGGGCGCACACGCTCCCCGTTATCCAACGGGCTCCGATCCCTTCGGTGCAGAAGAGGCTTTCTCACATCGTGAGTAAGTCCCTTAAGCGCCAGGTACCCCCTGCGTGCCAACGTTCTCTTGCGCGCTAGCGCTCGGCTGCTGTTCCTGCTGTTCCTGAGACTGCCTTCCAGAGACATCCTGTTCCAGAGGCTGCTACCAACGATCTCTGCGCATTAGCGCACATCGTTGGAGTTCCTGAGATAGCGCACAGGCGCTCACCAGCAGTTCAGCCTGCAGTGTCTCCTTGTCTCTTCTACGAAGGGCAACTCTCCCGTTCGCGGGAGAGGTCCCTTACAGAGACCACTCCTCGGAGTGTCAAGCAGTACTTCCAGTTGATTGTTGGCTCTCTAAAGCAGACCTGCCTTGGTCCTCTTCAGGGGATGCCCTCCCTTTTAGGGACACATCTTAGTTCCTGATCTACGAGTTAGATGATCCTTTGACCTAGCGCACGAGCGCAGTTACGGGTGCGCGCGCACTCGCGCCGACGATCTTCTGTTGCGCACTAGGCGCGCAAGCGCCGACGATCTTCATACGCGCGTAAGCGCCGAAGATCGTCCACGCGCGGGAAACCATCCCGCGCGCGATCTTCGAGGATCGTCCGCGCAATCGTCGAAGATCTTTAGCCGACGATCTTCTGATGCGCACTAGGTGCGCAAGCGCCGACGATCTTCATACGCGCGTAAGCGCCGAAGATCATCGAGGATCGTCCGCGCGCGATCGTCGAAGATCCTCCGCGCGCGATTGTCGAAGATCGTCCGTGCGCGATCGTCAAAGATCGTCCGCGTGCGGGCACCGAGGGTTTCCCGCGCGCGATCGCCGATGATCTTCTTTCGCGCAAGCGCCGACGAGCTTAGCTCACGCGTAAGCGCCGAAGATTGTCCGCGCGTGCGCGATTGCCGATGATCTTCTTATGCGCGCAAGCGTCGACGATCGTCTTACATAGCCGAAGATCGTCCGCGCGCGGGCACTAATGGTTTTCCGCGCACAATCACCGACGATCTTCTTTCGTGCTAAGGCCGACGATCTTCATACGCGCGTAAATGCCGAAGATCGTCCGCGTTTATTTATTCCGCGCGCGGGAAACGACGATCTTCTGTCGCGCGCAAGCGCCGACGATCTTCTGTCGTGTGCAAGCGCCGGCGATCTTCTGTCGCGCGCAAGCGCCGGCGATCTTCTGTCGCGCGCAAGCGCCGGCGATCTTCTGTCGCGCGTAAGCGCCAAAGATCGTCCGCACGCGGGATGGTTTCCCCCATGCAATCGCCCACGATCTTCTTTCGCGCGCAAGCGCCGACGATCTTCATGCGCGCGCAAGCGCCGAGGATCGTCCGCGTGGGCACCGATGGTTTCCCGCGCGCGAATGCCGATACGCCCACGCTCACGCGAGTACGCGTGCGCGCGAGCGCGAATATCCTGTTATGCACGATTCATTCACGAGCTACCCAGAACAGGGCTTTTCGCGCGATCACCAGCGTGATCGGCGCACCGATCTCCAACGCAATCACGCCCGAGTTACATTAGGGATTCTGGCGGACAGACCATCATTGCGTTCCCCTCCCCGCAAGCGCAGAACTCTTCTCCCTTCATTGCAGATTCTCAAAAGGCGAACCCTCATGTGTCGACTCCTCTAAGGGATCGAATGATCCCCTTCCCTCCAGAGGGAGTATCTGACAGCGCGACTGTCAGTCAGCAACCCTGGTTGGACACCGTTGTGAGAGCGCTTACGCAGGCGATGAAGCCTGTGCTTTCTGACTGGGGTCACAAATCAGTAGCAACTTTCCCCCCCCCCTGAAGAGGGAGAGGAATCCCTGACGTGGTATCTCCTCCAAAGACTATCTGTTCCTTCGCTAGTCCTTACGTAAGGCTCCTATCCCTCCTCAGACTTCCTCCCCCTCCCCTGCGGATGAGCATTACTGTACCCATCCCCAGGAGAGTCGGAAGATCCGGTCCTCTCCCCCATCACACCAATGGGGGAAACCCCGCCTCTTCCTGAGAAGTCTTCTTGTACGGAGGGGGCGAAAGCCTTACATCCTTAATTGCTGAAGTCCTCTATCCCTCCTAGGAGGGAACCGAAGGCTCAAGTCTTCCGCAAGGACCCGACAGGAACCAGATGGACCTTTGGAGAATGTCTGCGAGTCTCCCCAGGAAGAGCCTCTGGGATGGGAGACCTCGCTGCCAGTCCATCAGGAGGAGAGCTCCAGGGGTCAGAACGTGCGTTCTGGTAAGTCCTGACCCTCAGGAGGAACCTCAAGGGGATCCCAGACCCACAGATTCCTCCTCGTGAAGGGAAGGATACGGTCCTGGACCGAATCTACGGCACCCAAAAACTCCCTAGGGCCAGTGCAGCTTTGTCCTGGTCTCAGGGGATGAAGAGCGCCAGAGACAAGGCCGAGGGCCAGCTCTCTGAGCTTGCCTCCTTCAATAGATCCAGTGCCGGTAACGAGTCCCTCCCTCCTCCCTGAGTAGGGATCGGTAAAGGGACAGGCCCTCCGGGCAGAAGTCCAGACCACGTTGCAGAAGGACTCTCTCCAAGAGGTTGTGGACGGGTCCCCAGGCTTCTACAATCGACTCCTTCCTGTGAGAAGGCGTCTGGAGGCGGGAGACCAGTCATCGATCTCTCGACACTGAACGGGTTTGTCAAACAGTCTCCGTTCAGTATGGAGACGGCAGACACGGTCAGGCTTGCAGTGAGACCACAAGACTTCATGTGTACACTGGACCTGAAGGACGCGTACTTCCAAATCCCAGTCCACCCGTCTTCAAGGAAGTACTTTAGATTTTGCCTGGAAGACAAGATATACCAGTTCAAGGTGCTGTGCTTCGGTCTCTCCACAGCACCTTAAGTGTTCACCGAGGTGTTCACTCTGATTTCATCAGGGGCTCACAGGATCGGCTTCCGCCTCCTCCGTTTCCTGGACGACTGGCTGATCCTAGCAGACTCGAAGGCAACCCTTCTTCGCCATCGAGACAAGTTTCTCGAACTTTGCCAAGATCTAGAGATCATGGTAGACCTCGAGAAGTCCTCTCTGCAGCCCTCTCAGAGTCTGGTATACCTAGGCATGGTCATAGACACCAATCTCCACAAAGCCTTCCCTTCAGACGACAGGATAGCAAGGCTGAGGAAGGTCGCGAGACCTTTCCTCACACGAGAAGAACTTCCAACCCAAACGTGGATACGTCTCCTCGACCATTTCTCCTCCCTGGCCCGTCTGGTTCCCAACAGTCGCCTCAGGATGAGATCTCTCCAGTGGCGACTCAGATCGGGGTGGAATCAAGGACACGGCTCCCCGGACACCTTGATCCCTATGGGACAACCAGAACACCCGGACCTCCAGTGGTGGGTAGCAGACGAGAACCTACGGAAGGGAGTGGATCTTCTCGTCCTCCCCCCAGACTTGATGCTGTTTTCGGACGCATCAAAGAAATGGGGGGGGGGGGGGGGCACGTTCTGAACCACAGGACCTCAGGCCGGTAGTCAGAACCAGGAAAGTACCTTCACATAAACCTGCTAGAGATGAAGGCCGGGTTCCTGGCACTTCAGAAGTTCCACCAAGCCTGGCGGACTACTCTGTGGTTGTGAGGAGCAACAACACCACAGTGATGGCTTATATGAACAGGCAGGGAGGTACTTCTTCAGAACAGCCATCCCATCTTGTAGTAGAGATACTGAGATGGTCCGAGTTCCACTCGATCACCCTAGCAGCTCGCTTCATTCCGGGAATGTGCTCGCCGACAGTCTGAGCAGTGCGACACAGATACTGGGTACCGAGTGGTCTTTGGATCCTCAAGTAGCCAACAAAGTCCTGACTTTGTAGGGTTCCCCAACTGTGGACCTGTTCGCTACAGCGCTGAACTACAAGCTCCCGCTGTACTGCTCCCCGGTCCCAGATCCCAAAGCCCTCTGGTAAGATGCCTTCCAACAACGGTGGGACAACATCGATGTGTACGCCTTTGGCCCGTTCTGGCTGAGGAGGTGAGTACTCTACAAGACCAGAGTATCGGTCAGTCTTTCAATGACCTCCATAGCTCCTCTAGGGCATCACGCAGAATGGTTCACCAGACCTTCTGCAACTCCTTACGGAGCCTCCGACGGAACTCCCTCCACGTCACGAGTTACTCACACAACCACATGCCAACATCTTCCACAAAGCCGTAGCTTCGCTTCAACTTCACGCCGGAAGACTATCCAGCATCTCCTCAAAGAGAGAGGATTTTCGCAACAAGTTGCGAACAGGATGTCTGGACACCTGCGCAAGTCATCCGCAGTAGTCTACCAGGCGAAGTGGCGAGTTTTCTGTGGTCGGTGTCGTGGAAAGGGTATCTCTCAGCCTTAAGTCTTGCCTTCAGGCTCAAAGGATAGACATTTCTTCCTCGCTGGAACCTTCTCTCCTCATACGAAGCTATGAACTTACTTGCCCTCAGTCGGAAGTGAGACCTCCTCCTTGGAACGTGGTTTGAGTCCTCAGGTCTCTAAAGAGACCTCCCTATGAACCACTACGTAAGGCTCCAGATCACCACCTTACCGGGTAGACAGTGTTCCTGCTAGCCTTAGCCTCGGCCAAGCGAGTCACATGGTCTCTCGTACGACATCGCCCATTCAAGGGGATAGGGGGAGGTAACGTTCAGGTTCGTCCCTGAGTTTGTTGCCAAGACTCAGAACCCGGGAGTGCCGGACCCGCGGTTCGACTCTTTCCAGGTTTCAAGTCTCCGTCCTGTAACAGATGACCCAGACTATCTCCTACTCTGCCCAGTAAGGAGTCTGGGGTTGTGTCTTAAGAGAACAGCTGCAGTTCATCCCCAGGTTCAAGCCTGGTTCGTGAACACTGGGAAAACGAAGAGAAGGGTCACCAGGAATACCATCTCAGCCTGGATTCGCAAGGTAATACACCTGGCCTTGAATCCTGACCCTTCTCCGTCACATCCCCCTAGAGCGCATGATGTCGGGCGTAGCTACGTCCCTGGCCCTCATGAAGTATCTTTCAGTGACGCAGGTCCTGCAAGCTGGGGTGTGGAAGCGTCAGACCACCTTCACAGCCCACTACATGCAAGACGTGACCCACAGGAGGCTCGATACATTTTCTATCAGCCCTGTGGTGGCTGCACAACAGCAGGTCTAAACCTCAGGCTCCTTAATGGACAATTAGCAGAAGGTTGAGGGCATTGTTACCCGGTGTTAGTCTGCATGAATGAAAAGATCTGTCTGGCCCTTATTTTTTTCTTCATCCTCTCCTCCCTTGGAGAAAGCAGCATCCTGGGTTCTCTGCACAGCTGACCTCAAACCACTGCAGGTAGACCATGCTTCCTTGTGTTCCTAGTATTAAGTGTAATACTGTCATGTCCCCATACCCTGACAAGATGGTATTGGGAGAGTCCTAGCCTAGTGTTCCTTCTGAGGAACTCCAGGTCAACTTCCTAGGACGAGTCACTTTTCACCTTCGCACACACCTTACGTAAGCCGTATCAGTTTCACAACCGCTAGCGAGGAGCAGGGATTCCCTATTGTCCGAGTACTTAAACGCTCGAATATGGAATCCCCGGGCAAGCCAAAGCCAGTATGGCAGGGACTTGCCACCCTTCCTTAGGGTTAAGTCATCCCATGTAAATAGCGTGGTTTGTATTTCAGTTACGGAACAAATGACAAATTCGTAGATAATTTGTATTTTTCCTAACTATACAAACCTTAGCTACTGTATATACACATATTTGCCCGCCAGCCCTGTTCCCCAAGATAAGTCCTACCTCCAAGTAAAGTGGAGCACGCACTGTGTGTGAGGGGGGAGGGGTAGCAAGCTACCCCTCCCTACCCCCCCGCTAACTAGCGGAGGGGTAGTAAACCCTCGTTAAAATTCTTATGGCTCATCATTTCAGCTACGCCGAAGTAATTACCTCATGTAAATAGCTAAGGTTTGTATAGTTAGAAAAAATACAAATTATCTATGAATTTGTCATTTTTGAACATACTTACCTGTTAGTTATATACAGTGAGCCCTCGTTTATCGCGGTAGATAGGTTCCATACCCGACTGCGGTAGGTGAAAATCCGCAAAGTAGTGACACCATATTTACGTATTTATTTAACATGTATATTCAGACTTTTAAAACCTTCCCTTGTACGTAGTACTGTTAACAAACTACCCTTTAATGTACAGAACACTTAATGCATGTACTACAGTACCCTAAACTAAAACAGGCACAAATATTAAAGGCGATTTTATATCATGCGTTTCCTAAACACACCAAAAAGCATGATAAAAAATGGCAACCAATGTTTTGTTTACGTTTATCTCTGATCATAATGAAGAAACAAATGCATTTAGACATCTGTGTATAGGTTAGTTTTTGCATCGATTATATTGATTATTTAGTACAGTATGTTGATTTTGCTCGACCGCACCATCCAGGCAGTGCCCGCCAATGACAAGCTCGTTGTGCTTGGCGACTTTAATGCCCGAGTAGGCAAAGACCATCGCCTGTGGGAGGGAATCATCGGCCGCCATGGCATTGGAAATTGCAACGCCAATGGCCAACTCCTACTGGGTCTGTGTGCAGAACACCAACTTGTGGTAACCAACACCATCTTCCAGTTACCAAAGCGACAAAAGACCACATGGAGACACCCACGGTCAAAACACTGGCACACCCTGGACTACGTCCTGACCAGAGCCAGAGACCGAGGAGACGTCCGCATCACCCGATCCATGCCCGGAGCGGACGACTGCTGGACGGACCACAGACTCCTCATCTCCCGACTCTCCGTGACGACCCTACGACCACCCAGAAGGGCACCTGACAGCGTACCACACCAACGCTTTGATTGTAGTAAGCTCCGCAATCCACAGGTGGCACAGAACTACAAGGAGGCCTGCGAACAATACCTTGCAGACCCTGTGGGTCAGGCCACTGTCGAGCACCACTGGACCACCCTCAGAAACGCCATGGCCCGTGCCGCAGAGGAAACACTAGGCTACACCACCAAGAAACGGCAGGATTGGTTTGATGAGAATGATGCTACCATCTCTCTTCTCATTGAAACCAAACGACAAGCACGCCTGACTTTGGAAAACCAACCAACAGCAGCTAACAAATATGCTCACAAGGTGGCTGAAGCTGGTTGCCAAAGAGGTATCCGTGAAGCCCAGAACACCTGGTGGCAAAGAAAAGCTGCAGAAATACAGAGTTTCGCTGACCAACGTGACCTGCGCAGCTTCTATGCAGCAACAAAAGAAATATTCGGTCCCACACGGTCATCAGTGGGCAGCCTGAAGGACGCGGATGGGGCCACGACCATCACCGACAGCTAGGGCATCCTGGCCAGGTGGAGGTCTCACTTTGAGAACCTCCTCAATGACCAAGCAGACACCCCAGACGATCTCCTGCGAATGACCCCGCAGCATGACTTCAACAAGGCCCTGCAGCGAATGAAGCCCGGCAAAGCCCCAGGGCCAGACAACATCCCGTTGGAGCTCCTCACTCACAGTGGCCCCGGCTTGAGGAACCGTTTGATGCCCCTTATACTGAAAATATGGGAGACTAAGACCCCCCCCAGTGACTTCCGCGATGCAAACATCGTTACCATCTTCAAGAAGGGAGACAGGGAGAACTGTAACAACTACCGGGGAATATCACTACTAAGCATCGCGAGTAAGATTTTCGCTCAGATTCTCCTTGACCGCCTCCTTATTCTCGCAGAAGACTTCCTGCCAGAGTCCCAGTGCGGCTTTCGACCTTCCCGCGGGACCATAGACATGATCTTCTGTGCGCGACAACTACAAGAGAAGAGCCTCGAACAACAACAGCCCATAATGTTCATCTCCTGGGATTTGAAAAAGGCCTTCGACAAAGTACCTCGACCTGCCATGTGGGCTGTCCTCAAAAGATATGGCTGCCCACCCGATTTTGTCAAGCTGGTGCGTGCCCTCCATGACGGAATGGTTGGGAGAGTCTGCCACCAGAACTCTCTTTCAGACCCATTCCCCATCAACGGCAGCCTGAAGCAGGGCTGTGTTCTGGCCCCGACGTGTTTCTCACTATACACCGCAGCAATGCTCAACGAGATTCCCCCAGACACACCCTCAGTCGACCTACGTTTCCGCATGGATGGAGGCGCTTTCAACCTCGCTAGACTCCGCGCCAGAACCAAGACCACCTTGTGTGCAGTGCGAGAACTGCAGTATGCTGACGACAATGCCACCCCAGGTCAGACGGCAGAGGACCTGCAGTCGTTAGCTGATGCATACAACTCTGCCTACGAACGTTTTGGGATGTAAGTCAACTCAGACAAAACCAAGACCCTCGTCCAACATCCACCAGGACTGATGCTCCCCAACTTCAATACCACAGTGAATGACCAACTGTTAGAACAGGTGGACCAGTTCTCCTACCTAGGGAGCATCCTAACATCAGCTCCCACAAGCAAAAAGGACGTGGAGAACAGGATCAGGGCAGCCCACTGCGCCTTTGGCCGACTCAACTGCCGCGTATTTAACAACCACGTACTGACAATGACCACCAAAATAATGGTGTTCAGGGCAGTAGTCCTCTCCACGCTCCTGTATGCATGTGAAACATGGACGCTATATAGAAACGATATTAAAATCCTAGAACGCTTCCAACAAATGAAACTGAGGCAGATCTTGAAAATCCCCTGGGAGAGCCACACCACCAACATTGAAGTCTTAGAACGTGCCTCGCTGACCAGTGTGGAGGCCACCATCATCCACCACCGCCTCCGCTGGATAGGACACGTGCATAGGATGGATCCATCTAGGCTCCCAAAGAAAATATTCTACGGAGAACTGACCCAGGGCACCAGACCACGAGGAGCCCCGAAAATGCGCTATAAAGATCAACTAAAGCGCACCCTGGCTCTAACTGACATCGATCCTTCCTCATGGGAAGAAACAGCCAGGGACAGGAAAACCTGGAGGAGTACAGTACACCATGGCACCGTGGACTTCGAGGAGAGGAGGAGACAAAATGAGGAGGCTAGGAGGAGAAGAAGGAGAGAGCGATTAGAACAGCCCCGCCCACCACCTACCCTCCCTTGTGAACACTGTCCGCGACTCTTCCACCACAGACTAGGACTTAACAGCCACATCAGGCATAAGCACCCACCCCACAGATAGGAGGCTGATGGCTAACGACAGAACCCAATACTCGGACACGAGTGGGCGCCGACGACGATATGTTGATTTTGTTATTTACCAATGTTTTACTTAATTTTTCTTAGGACTTCCAAATGAAATGTTTTTCTTTATGACGCCGCCTGAAACAATGGCGTCATAAAGTACGCTCAGAAAACATCCACGCTCAGTAAACAAACGAAGGCATTTAACGCGCATGATGAAAGTGATAAATAATGATATTACAGTAAAAGCTTTTAGAAAATGTTTTACAGTATTATAAATATTATTTACCGTATCTATATAAAATCATACAGTACATACGTAGCAAAGCAGGAAAACAATTTACGAGAGAGAGAGAGAGAGAGAGAGAGAGAGAGAGAGAGAGAGAGAGAGAGTTGTTTTACGTACGTACAGTAAATGTAAATTTTAAACAAAAAAATATGATAGGTTATAACATGTATATTCAGACTTTTAAAACCTTCCCTTTAACTTAATGCATACTAAACTAAAATATTAAAGTAAAAAATGAAGATTGTTACTGTACTCACCACGAAAGAAGTTGAAGAAAAACTTGAATGATGATGGCGATGAATTTGCTGCACAGTAGAAATGATGATGATGAAGCTGATGATGTCTTCTACTGTGCAGCCAATGATAGTATTTTACGTCTCTTCAGACAGAGGTGTCTTTTCCTGGGACACCTCTTCAACTTCTTCCTGGGAAACTTCTTCAATTTCTTCCGAAGGCGTACTAGCAGGAGGAACTGGCTCTTTTTTGCAAGGCTGGAAGAACATTGTGATCGGAAGTTGCTGCCGCTGCTTCTTTTTTCGCTCGAAGAGCATCCTGTAGGGAGTCATGTCTTCATTGATTTTGTTGCAGAATTGCATGGAACGAACCATATCCTCGTCCCACTCTTGCGACAATTCTTTCAACTCCTTCGCAAGGTTGCAGAGCTTGGCAAGCCGTTCTAATGTTAAGCCCGTTTCTTCGACATTTTCTTGGGTCTCTTCCTGCGTTTCACTGTCTTCTTCACTGGCCGATTTCGTCAGGTCTTCTAGGTCTGCGTCAGTTAGCGGCTGGGAATGGCAGTCCAACAACTCGTCGACGTCTTCAGTCGTCATGTCGCCAAACCCGTCACCTCCAATTATCGCAGCCAACTGCACAGATTTGCGTATTGCAGAGTGTTGAATTTCAGACGGAGTAAATCCCTCGTCGTCGTAAACAATCTAGGGCCACAACTTCTTCCAGCTCGCATTAACGGTTGCAGGTTTCATTTCTTGCAGTGCCTTCTGAATATTCTGCAGGCACGTGGCTATGGTGTACTTCCGCCAGTACGCCTTCAAATTGAAATTTTCATCTTCATCTTCTTGGGCAGCATCCACACGCGCAACGAGGTCCGCCAAGGTATTCTTCGTGTGGAGGGCCTTGAACGCCCTGATAACCCCCTGGTCCATCGGTTGAATTAATGACGTGGTGTTGGGTGGCAGGAACTCAACCTGAATGCCCTCATGCGACAGGTCAGTTGCGTGTCCACCAGCGTTATCCATAAGGAGAAGGATCTTGAATGGCAAGCCCTTCTCTACGAGATATTTGCTGACTTGCGGGATAAAACACTGGTGGAACCAGTTGGAGGTCAGCATCTTCGTAATCCATGCTTTTTGATTATGCATCCAGTACACGGGAAGGAGATTCTTATTTTTATTTTTCAAAGCGCGAGGATTTTTCGACTTGTAAATAAGCCCCAGCTTTAGCAAAAATCCAGCAGCATTGCCACACATCACGAGGGTAACGCGGTCCTTGAATGCTTTAAAGCCAGAGGCTTTGGCTTCTTCTTTGAACAGGAAAGTTCGCGACGGCATTCTCTTCCAAAACAAGCCGGTCTCATCCATATTAAACACTTGTTCCGGCTTGTATCCACCTTCAGCGATAATATTCTTGAACGTCTCGTTCGCGTAAGTTTCAGCAGCGGCAGTGTTAGCGGAAGCAGCCTCGCCATGCAGGGAAACGCTTTTCAGGCCGAAGCGTTTCTGAAACTTCGCGAACCATCCTTTGCTGGCGGAAAAAAACGTTTCTGAGGCTGGGAATCAGTGGATGTCCCTGGTTGAGGTTCATCTACATCATCATCTTCTTCAGCATGGTCGCCATCGTCGTCTTGAGGTTCCTTTGCCGCAAAATTCTCATACAAGCTCAAAGCCTTGGTTCGGATGGTGTTCGTATCCAAGGCTATGTTCTTCTTCCGGCAGTCGGCAATCCACACTGCTAAAGCACCTTCCATGCGTACGATTGTTTTATTACGCGTGGTAACGACTCGCTTCGCTGATCTGCTAAAGGTGATGGCAGCCGTCTTTCTAATGTTCGCCTCGTCCTTCTTGATATAGCGAACGGTGGATTCGTTCACTCCAAAATGGCGGGCTGCGGCCGCGTAACTTCTTCCTTCTTTTAACATATCGAGAAGCGTCACTTTCTCAGCAATCGTCATCATCTTTCGGTGGGGTTTAGGCTCACTACCAGCCTTAGTAGAAGCAGAACGCTTGGGAGCCATTGTACAGTAGGGTTTAACAGAAAGTTCAACAAAAGTTCAACTTAAAACAGTCACGCACAGCACAGATTAAAGTTCACAACAACATAGCAACATCTACACAGCGATACAGCGGGAGACAAAGTGGCCGCGAAAAGATGCTGGAGGTTGGAGAAGCGGTCAAAGCACCAATCACAGGCTAGATTACAAAACTTGGGTTCTGATTCGTCATCTATCAGCGCTTGAACCAATCACAATCCGTCTTATATGCTACGTAGTAGTTACAAATTCAAAGTACAAGGTACCCTACGTACAGTATACAGTACAGCTTTACGTACGCTATTTTACGCTTGTTTTGTTGTAGGATATGTCTCTCTCTCTCTCTCTCTCTCTCTCATTACTGTTTTTGTTTCTTGTCCTATTGTGTGTTTTATTGGATATCTCTCTCTCTCTCTCTCTCTCTCTCTCTCTCTCTCTCTCCACTGTTTTTGTTTCATTTCTCATTCTATGTGTGTCAATCTCTCTCTCTCTCTCTCTCTCTCTCTCTCTCTCTCTCTCTCTCTCTCTCTCTCTCTCTCTCTCTCTCTCTCTCTCTCTCTCTCTCTCGTACACTTATTCGAGATGTGATTTTTGCAACAAAGAATATTATTGGATGCAGTACTACGTACGTATACATACAAAAGATTCATGGAAAAGATGCACATCCATTACATTTGTAGTACAGTAGTAGCCATCAGCAGCCTTACACCATTCAAATACGGTATGACTGCATCTGATTTGCGTTTCATGTTCGATTTAATTTTACTACGTACTGTATACTGAATTATCGTATGATCACATTCTCTTTTCGTGTTTTATTTCTTTTTGTACTGAATTATATGTCATATGTAATGCAATGAACAATCAGTAAGAACAGATATTACTAATTACAGTATTAATGGAATTACAGGTAACGAAATATCGTATTTGGTGTCTTCATATATCGCGGTATTTTCGAAATTTCCGGAAAATCCGCGATATGTTTATATATATGTGTTATGAAAAAAATCCACGAAGTGGTGAATCCGCGATGGTCGAACCGCAAAGTAGCGAGGGCTCACTGTATAATTTAATTCCCCCCTCCTCCCCTCTAGAGACCTATGGGCATGGAAGATCTGAGGAATCACTGGAATGGTTCCAGGTACCTGGGTAGAGGGCGCACCGGTGGTACACCTGGCTATCCAATCGGCGATTGGCGCGAGTTTTGAAATTTTCTGCCATGACGTCTGGGACGTAAGCTATATATATATAACTACCGGGTAAGTATGTTAAAAAATAAAATATCATTTTATTTTGAGTGAAAAAAATAGTGAGAAGGTACAGGTTTCCAACAACCAGAAGCAGCGACCTAGATATATCCAGGCAGAACCTCCTAGGATTCAATCTAGAGAATGATATACAGTAATTATCAAAGTACTGTATAAATAGTATACATATCTTGGTTAAATTCAAATGTAATTTGAATGATTGCTTGCATCAAGATCAAAAGGATTATGAGACACAGTTGTACATTGAACCTGACTACATTCTCACCTCTACACCAGAAAGGCAAAAAAAAAAATGTTGTAGTAGAATAAACTTACAATCCTCAGTGATACACAGTATGTCATGGTTATTCTATACCCATGAAAATGGATAAGAGGCGAGACCAATTATAACCATATTTTGAGGCCCCACCTCTTGATTGCAAAGTCACACACACAAAAAATAAGATATATACATACATATACCAAGGTACTTCCCCCAATTTTGGGGGGTAGCCGACATGAAACAAATGAAACAAAAGAGGGGACCTCTCCTCTCTACGTTCCTCCCAGCCTGACAAGGGACTCAGCTGAGTTCGGCTGGTACTGCTAGGGTGCCACAGCCCACCCTCCCCTGTTATCCACCACAGATGAAGCTCCATAACGCTGAATCCCCTACTGCTGCTACCTCCGCGGTCATCCAAGGCACCGGAGGAAACAGCAGGGCCTACCGAAACTACGTCACAATCGCTCGCCATTCACTCCTATTTCTAGCACGCTCTCTTGCTTCTCACATCTATCCTATCACCCAGAGCTCCCTTCACTCCATCCATCCACCCAAACCTTGGCCTTCCTCTTGTACTTCTCCCATCAACTCTTGCATTCATCACCTTCTTTAGCAGACAGCCATTTTCCATTCTCTCAACATGGCCAAACCACCTCAACACATTCATATCCACTGTAACTGCTAACTCATTTCTTACATCCGTTCTCACCCTCACTACTTCGTTCCTAACCCTATCTACTCGAGATAAACCAGCCATACTCCTTAGACACTTCATCTCAAACACATTCAATTTCTGTCTCTCCGTCACTTTCATTCCCCACAACTCCTATCCATACATCACAGTTGGTACAATCACTTTCTCATACAGAACTCTCTTTACATTCATACCCAACCCTCTATTTTTTACTACTCCCTTAACTGCCCCCAACACTTTGCATCCTTCATTCACTCTCTGACGTACATCTGCTTCCACTCCACCATTTGCTGCAACAACAGACCCCAAGTACTTAAACTGATCCACCTCCTCAAGTAACTCTCCATTCAACATGACATTCAACCTCGCACCACCTTCCCTTCTCGTACATCTCATAACCTTACTCTTACCCACATTAACTCTCAACTTCCTTCTCTCACACACCCTTCCAAATTCTGTCACTAATCGGCCAAGCTTCTCTTCTGTGTCTGCAACCAGTACAGTATCATCCGCAAACAACAACTGATTTACCTCCCATTCATGGTCATTCTCGTCTACCAGTTTCAATCCTCGTCCAAGCACTCAAGCATTCACCTCTCTCACCACTCCATCAACATACTAGTTAAACATATAACATATAAAAGCCCTTTTTAAACATTTAACTTAGCCGGTGGATATATATATAGCTAACGTCTCTGACGTCTGGCAGAAATTCAAAACTCTTGGGCGATCAAAGATTGGGCTGCTAGGTGTACAACTAGCGCCACCACTCGGCAGGATACTTGAACCATTCCTCAAGTCCTCAGTTCTTCTCTTCCGCTGTGGCGTAAACATTGAAATTTTCTTGCTCACGCTAACCTCAAGTTTTCTACAGCTTTGGTGAAGTACTTGTTTTTTGGTTTATGGCTTTCGCTTGGTTGGTTTTTCTTATGACTTTTCTTGAAACTCTTTTTGATTTGACTGTTTTTGACCCTTGCTTTGTTTTTTATCTCTCTCTGGATATTCCAAAATGGCCGACCCTTCCCCTGTGTATAGGAAATGTGCTAAAGGCTGTAACAGGCGCCTTCCAAAGGCTTCCATCGACCCCCACTTTATTTGTAACAAATGTAGAGGTAAGATATGTCAGTTAGGGGATCGATGTGATGAATGTGTAATTTTATCAGATACCGAGTGGCTTGAGTATGAAAAGTACACTCGTAAGTTAGAGAGAGATAGGGTCAGAAGCAGCTCTTCTTATTCTCGAGAATTTTCCTCTCGCCATGTCCCTGAACCTTTTCCTCCCCCTGTAGTGGTAGTTTCTGAACCCCCTACTAGCACTAACGAGCCTTCACTGATGGACATGATGAAGGCAATTTATGCTCTTGGTGCCAAGGTCGAATCGCTTGTTACGGATAGGAATCAGCTCATGTCCAATGTTAAATTGTTAAAAAGTGCCAGTGTTAGTGAAAAAAGTGCAAAAAGTGTGTTCAGTGTTGCGGAGGGTTCGTCTGTTCGTACTTGCCGTTCACCCAGTCCTAGACCTCTTTCAAGCTCCCCAACCCCTGGGAGAAGGAATGTCAAACAACAAAAGGGAACGATAGGTTTCAACCCACGAAGAGACGTTCCCTCACGAGTTGCGGTTGACGTTGCTCGTCACGATCGCCTTTATCATGGGAGAGGTGAGACTAAGTTCTCCTCTTCCTCCGAAGACGTTAACGTCAGTAAGAAATCCTGGCGTCAGGTTTCTAGACCTCTCAAGAGGAAATTGGTTCCTTCAGAACAAAGTCAACGTCCTGGCTGCAGTCATTGGAGCAGTCCAGAACGTCTACCTTCATTGGAGGAAGGTTCGCCTGCCAAACGTTCCTTTATAACGTCTGGTATTGTTGCTCCGGAGGCTCCTGCACAGGGTCATGGTTCTGTAGTTTCGCCTGGACGTTCCAGACGTGACGTGAGTGCTGCTGCTCCCGTTATCCTCACTGACGTTGCGGAACGGACGTTACCGAAGTCATGTTCTGATCCTCGTGTTCGGAATCCTAATTTTAACATGCTGCAGGACATGCAGTCGAAACTGTCCTCTTTAATGCAGTCTTACTGTCCAGCCCCTGACCGACAGGAACCCTCGCTTGCGGAGCGTCACGGTTCTGATAAGCGTGACTCTTCTCATCAGACTTCTAAGCGTGAAGTTTCACGTCACGTTGACGTGACCCCTAGTGTTCGACATGCTGTCAAACGTGACACCGATTGTCAGCTTCGACGTGATGTTGAGCGTCAGTCGATGCAGTCCCGACGTGACGTCGACCTTCATCCTCTGCCTGTTACTCATCGGCAGGTTGATGCAAGCTGTCAAGCTATTCCATCCCGACTTCTTGTTGATTTTTCCACCTCGTAAGAACATCAAACTTTCGGATGAAGTTTATTCTGAGGAGGAAGCGGATGATCCCCTTTCCACAGCTGTACCTTTGGGTATCTTGTCTGAAGAAGAGGAACCTAGATCTGCCCAACAATCTTTGGATTTTAAGAAGATCATGACTATTTTTAAGGAAGTTTTTCCTTCGCATTTTGTTCCTGCTGCTCCATGCTCGCCTCCTTCAGAATTCACTTTAGGGTTGGCTGTTACAGCTCCCTCTTTTACTAAATTGGTGCTCTCTCGATCGTCTAAGAGGGCTTTGCATTTGCTGGGAAAATGGTTGCAGACCAAAAGAAGTCTTGGCAAGTCAACCTTTGCCTTCCCTCCATCTAAAATTGCTTCTCGTTCGAGCGTCTGGTATGACACAGGAGAAGTTCTCGGCTTGGGAGTACCTGCCTCTGCCCAGGGGGACTTCTCAAGTCTGGTACTCTCTCCTCGTCGTCTAGCCATGAGACGCTCAAAAGTGTTATGGACTACCTCGGAACTTGACCATCTGCTCTCGGGGGTCTTCCGTGCCTTTGAAGTCTTCAACTTTCTTGACTGGTCATTGGGAGCCTTGAGCAAGAAAGTGTCTGCTTTTAATAATGAGTCTGTTGTTCAGATTATGTCCTGTATGGACAAAGCAGTAAGAGATGGATCCAATGAGCTTGCTGCTCTTTTTACTGCGGGTGTTCTTAAGAAGAGAGAGTCATTGTGCTCTTTCTTAGCTACGGGAGTTACTCCTTGTCAGAAGTCGGAACTTCTTTATGCACCACTCTCTCGTTCGCTTTTTCCCCAAGATCTTGTGAAGGATATAGCTTCATCCCTTGCCTTAAAGGACACCCATGATCTAGTTTCTAGAACGGCTCGCAAGGTATTACCGTCGTCGTTTTCAAGCAACAAACCGAAGTTGGATACCCCTGCTTCTAGGTTCATTCCTCCTTTTCGTGGCAGAGCCTCCAACAGAGGCAACTCTCGTTCTGATGGAAGACGAGGTAAAAGGAGGGGAGCCAGATCAAGTCGTGGCAGAGTCTGACTGCCCACAACCTCTGACAGCAGTAGGGGCCAGATTGAAGAACTACTGGTAGGCTTGGGAGAGAAGAGGAGCAGACCAATGGTCTGTCCTCTTGTTGAAGGATGGGTACAAAATTCCCTTTGTAAAGAAACCTCCTCTTGTTCAAAAGCCGATAGATCTCTCTCCCAGATACCGAGAGGACGCAAGAAGACAAGCTTTGCACCTACAGGTGTCCCTCTTGTTAGAGAAGGGAGCTGTGGTGAAGGTTTTAAACCATCAGTCTCAGGCTTTTACAACCGCCTCTTCCTGGTTCCAAAGAACTCAGGAGGTTGGAGACCAGTGCTGGACGTGAGCGCACTCAATGTATTCATCCTGAAAGCAAAGTTTACTATGGAAACTTCCAAATCTGTTCTGGCAGCAGTAAGGGAAGGTGACTGGATGGTCTCTATCGATCTCCAGGACGCATACTGTACTTCCATATCCCTATCCATCCGACCTTCCAACATTATCTAAGGTTCGTGCATGGGAAGGAAGTGTTCCAATTTTGAGCTCTGTTCTTCGGTCTCAGCACTGCTCCTCTTGTATTTACGAAGCTCATGCGGAACGTGGTGAGCTTCCTGCATTCGCAAGGTGTCAGAGCCTCCCTATACCTAGACGACTGGTTACTCAGGGCGTTATCCTTCAATCGCTGTCTGAAGGATCTCAGATGGACTTTGGCCCTAGCGAAGGAGTTGGGTCTCCTAGTAAACAAGGAGAAGTCGCAACTGACCCCATCTCAAACTATTCTCTATTTGGGGGATGGAGATACGGAGTCTAGTTTTTCGGGCTTTTCCATCGCCCACAAGACTAGAGGAAGCTCTCTTAAAGATTCGTCTTTATCAGAAAAAGAGCAGTTGCTCTGTAAGGATGTGAATGAGTCTGCTGGGAACACTCTTGTCACTGGAGCAGTTTGTCTCCCTAGGAAGACTCAATCTGCGCCCTCTCCAGTTTCACCTCAACCAGCATTGGGACAAGGAGAAGGGCTTGGAAGCAGTGTCCATTCCACTCCCAGAAACAGTCAAGACTTGCCGGAAATGGTGGGACGTCAATCTCAGACTTCAGGAAGGCCTCTCTCTTGCACACAAGAACCCAGACCATGTGTTGTGCTCAGATGCTTCGGACTCGGGGTGGGGAGCAACGCTAGGCAGACTAGAGTGCTCGGGCCTTTGGTCCAAAGACCAGGTAAGGCTTCACATCAACCAGAAGGAGCTTCTAGCAGTTCTTTTGGCCCTGCAAAGTTTCGAAGGACTGATTCGAAACAAGGTGGTGCACGTAAACGCAGACAACACCACAGCGTTAGCCTACATCTCCAAGCAAGGCGTGACCCACTCGCAGTCCCTTTACTTAACTGCAAGGGATCTCCTAGTTTGGTCGAAGGAGAGAAACATCACCTTACTTATAAGATTCATTCATGGAGAAAGGAACGTGATGGCAGACTGCCTCAGCAGAAGAGGACAAGTCATCCCCACAGAATGGACTCTTCATCAGGAGGTGTGCGAGAAACTATGGCGGATATGGGGACGTCCGTCCATAGACCTGTTCGCAACCTCGATAACGAAAAGGCTTCCAATTTACTGCTCTCCAGTTCCAGATCCAGAGGCGGTCCACATCGATGCGTTCTTACTGGACTGGTCTCACCTGGAAGTTTATGCGTTTTCCCCTTCAAAATCCTTTATAAAGTCCTACAGAAGTTCGCCTCTCACGAAGGGACCAGGTTGACGTTGGTTGCTCCCCTCTGGCCATCAAGGGAATGGTTCACCGAGGTACATCAATGGATGGTGGACATTCCAAGAACCCTGACAATGCGGTTGGACCTTCTCCAGCAACCTCACATGAAAAGGTTCCATCAAAGCCTCCACGCACTTGTTCTAACTGCCTCCAGACTATCGAGAGACTCTCTAGAGCTCGAGGGTTTTCGAAGGAGGCAGCTAGAGCTATTGCCAGAGCAAGGAAATCCTCTACCATCAGGATCTACCAGTCCAAATGGGAGGTATTTCGAGATTGGCGCAAGGTCACCTCTATTTCCTCGTCCTATACCTCTATAGCTCAAATCGCTGACTTCCTGCTACACCTTAGGAATGAACGTAACTTTTCTGCTCTACCACTAAAGGTTACAGGAGCATGTTAGCTGCAGTGTTCAGACACAGGAACGTTGACCTCTCGAACAATAAAGACCTTTAGGATCTTCTCAAGTCTTTCGAGACCTCCAAGGAGCATCGGATAGTGACGCCAGCTTGGAACCTGGATGTTGTCCTTAAATTTCTTATGTTTGAGAAATTTGAACCTTTGCACTTAGCCTCTTTTAAAGATGTTACTCTCAAGACACCTTTTCTAGTGAGTCTTGCTACCGCAAAGAGAGTTAGTGAGGTTCATGCCTTCAGTAAGAAGGTCTGCTTCTGTACTAATAAGGCAGTATGCTCCTTGCAGCTTGGTTTCTTGGCCAAGAATGAGTGACCTTCTCATCCATGGCCAAAATCTTTTGAGATTCCCAACCTGTCAGATGTGGTTCGTAATGAGATAGAGAGAGTCCTGTGCCCTGTGAGAGCACTTAAATTTTACCTTGACAGAACCAAAAATTTACGAGGCAAATCTGAGGCTTTATGGTGTTCGGTCAAGAAGCCCTCCTTACCGATGTCAAAGAACGCCTTATCGTATTTTGTTAGGTTCTCAATTAGAGAGGCTCACGCTCACTGCAGTGAGACTGACCTTCGATTGTTGAAAGTAAAGACTCATGAAGTCAGATCTGTGGCAACGTCAGTGGCTTTCAAGCAAAATCGATCCCTATGAAGCATTATGGACGCAACCTACAGGAGGAGTAAATCTGTGTTCGCTTCACATTATTTAAAGAATGTCCAGACTCTTTACGAGGACTGCTACACTTTGGGACCATTCGTAGCAGCGAGTGCAGTAGTGGGTGAAGGTTCAACCACTACATTTCCCTAATCCTAATACCTTTTTTTTTCTTCTCTTGAAACTATTGTCTTTTTGGTTGTATGGGGAGACTGGGACAGTCTTCCGCAATCATTTGATTTTAGCGGGTGGTCAAACTTGTTTCTTGAGAGCACCCAGATCAAGGAAGCCTCCCAGGTGGTCACCCCAGATACGACAGCTCCTAGAGGTTTTTCAGCCCCCTGAATGGATCGCTGGGCTTCATAAGGATAGCGGACTAATGAGGCAGAGAATCATAAAAGTCAGCTTCCTAATCAGGTACGAACCCTTAAGTTTGTTTTTATCAAAACTTGAGTTTTATTCGTATGATGTTTACTGCTGGTCTCTTACCCTCCACTAAGGGTGTCAATCAGCTATATATATATCCACTGGCTAAGTTAAATGTTTAAAAATGATATTTTCATATTAAAATAAATTTTTGAACATACTGTACTTACCCGGTGGATATATATAATTAAACTCCCTCCCTTCCGCCCCTCTAGAGACCCTATGGGCAGAGAAGACCTGAGGACTTGAGGAATGGTTCCAGTTTCTTGGCGAGTGGTGGCGCTAGTTGTACACCTAGCAACCCACTCTTCGATCGCCCGAGAGTTTTGAATTTCTGCCGGACGTCAGAGACGTTAGCTGTATATATATCCACCGGGTAAGTATGTTCAAAAATTTTAATATGAAAATATCATTTTTGGGCTCGTCCATGTACTGATGGAAGCTTCCTTTAGGTAGCTTTCAATGGGATATTTGCTACAGTGATACTCCCAGAGAATTAAACTGAAGGTCTCTAGGATTCTAACTCCTGGCGCGAGTATCCAGCAAAGGATATTGCATAAAATCACGGGACGTATACTAGATACGACACATAGCAATTTTCACCCCGAATAGATTTAACTCTTTGATGTAATGGGGGAAGAGTGGCAAAAGAAGGGGGTGCCGTTTTAGGTACCCGTTGGACCTCTATCCCTACTACTATCGCGACGCCATTCCTTTTCTTGTAGCTATCTAAGCGAGTTGTGCTCCCACGTTAACCCGGTCTTTTGTTACAAGTTATTGGAATAATCATCATGCAATCTCCAGCATCTTCATCTTCTGGAAATTTGACTATTAATGCTTTCCTGTGTATAATTTTAGTCTCCTTTTCACAGTTAAATTTCAATAATTCAAGTGTGTTTGGGTGATTGTTGCCGAGAACCGGAGGCAGCCATTTTACGACTGCAGTTGCCGTTACAATTGCATTTTCTTTAGTCAGTAGGGTGACAATTCCTGGTATCAAGCTATAATGTTAGCTATTTAGGCAAATTATACAAGTGATTTTGCATACATGAATATTATTCCTCTTCCTATTATGTGACTTTACTTGTATGTGGCGGGAACCCCGGTGGTACCAAATACCTTGGCCGGGGATCCTACCAGAGCTAGGCTACTCTCGCTCATATATACGTTAGTAAAGTAATTCTCCGCTTTAGCCTCACCCTATCATTCTTTCTCGATTCGTATGAGAATTTACATTCTCTAGAATCTATAGATAAGTTATGATATTCATTTTCTCTTGGAGAGAAGAGGCTAAACCCTTCCTCCCTCCCTGAGTAATGCCGCCACCACAAGCGGCAACCACTGTCTTTCTTCATCGCCGTCGAGTAGAACAAAGTTCTTGCTGCCTCCGGCTTTGATTTAGATAGTGACTAACTCAGGGTGCCCTTGTCTTGCCGCTGACAATGTTGTCAGGAAAGGAACCATGCTTCCTCTGCTGGCGACGATGTCGTCAGCACAGGAAGCCATGCTTCCTCAGTTCACTGTTGAAGGTAGGTGTCATACCCGCCGCCACCTCTCATATTAATGAACTATAAGACCCTTTACCCTTCCCCTTCTGTCCTTTAGTGACGTCATAGCTGTCACAAAACTCCTTCACCGGTATTCTGACAGTCATCCGGACTTGCTAGGTGACTGCATTACCAGCTGGTACCCTGCCGGTAGCAGTTAGTTCAGCCGTCTGCCACCTTCCCCCTTACTTCCTTCCTTCACAGGAAGTGAATATTATTGGGGGGAAGATTGAGACGGCTCCTGACGGCTGCCGGTGGGAAACCTAACATACTTTGGGAAATCCTCAGCCCTCCCTTGAGCTGCCATCCACATTTATTGCCGCTGACGTCATAGCCGGTGACAGGCCATTTATGGATGGGTGGAAGCCAGAATCCGACAGATTCTTCCCCCTTCCATTGGAACTTTCATTCTGGCAAGGAGACAGTAGGCAGCCTGATAGTCCTCCTACACTTCCAACTGTTATGTTTAATCATAATAATAGGAAACTCTCCTTCCTTAATGCTTTCTCTCCCTCTATCAGTTAGTACTGCCAGTGCCGCCGGCTAAACTACTGTATACAACTATACAGTAGTAGACATGTTTTCTAACATACTCTGTATATCCTATCGCAGTCAATTGTTGGGACCACGATATTAAGTTTAGGCTGAGTACACCCTCAACACCCAGATGGTTTTTTCGATCATCAGGACCCCAAAATCACCGATCAGTATTAATATATACTACAGGTGGATAATGTTAGTATAGACACTTACTAACTCTAACTCTAGTTCCTAGAGTTTTTTCTACCTTGTATTCTCCCTATCAGGGAAACTAAATATTATTACTGACGGAGGTCTCAGCAATGGCCTGGGAGAGGAAACACAGATATGTGTCTTTTCTACTTCCTTTCAAGCTTACTATCCTAAGCTATTATAAAAAATAGTGATTACTATTGTTAATAAAACTGTATGCTTTTATATCACTGATATAAAAAACATGAATGCTCATTGGGCCCTTTTTCCTTTACAGGAGGAGCCGATGGAGAAGTGTGCAGCATTGTTCTGCAACCACAAAGGCAAAGACTTTTGTGGCCACACGAAGTGCAGGACTCATGCCCCCAGCTGCATCGTGTCGGGAGTCCTCAAATATTGGGACCCAAAGGGTTGCCCTACCTGCTCGACCCTGCTGGCCAAAGGCTTCGGAGAAGCCCCCCCCCCAGTCAACATAGAGACTAGGGAGACAGTGAGGGAGACCCTTCGCAAATGGGTGAGAGGGTTCCAGAAGAACTTTCCGGGACCGTACTTACTCAACGACTCCCTGAGGTGCCTACTGTTCCCCAAGGCTCTACCAAACGTGGTGGTGCCCCAGGAACAGGTCCAGCCTCCCCTCATACAACTGAAGATCGACGCGGACATAAATAAGGCACTGGAAGGCATGGACATCCACCGAGAAAGGACGTCAGAAGTGTCCACTGACACTGAGCAGGACCTACTGCAAGGAGGCCCTGAAGAAAACGTGGAACATCCACAAGCGGAGGGAGAAGGATCCGTTTCAACGGCAACTGAAGACCCTCAGTTCGCCGTGACGGCATACCAACCTATGCCGTCAACCTCTTCAACCCCGACTCCACAACCAGTTGCACATGCCGACAAGAACGAAGAGATCCTCACTTCGATTCAACGGATGATGAAATTGTTCCAAAAGGAACAAGAAATGATGAGAGAATCACTCAGGCAGCAGCATATACTGTTGTAGGAGAGGGCGGACCGCCCTGGACCTACTAAGGGCTCCACTAAGAAGCCCCTTAGAGTGTTGGATCTCCCTCACTGCTCCGAAACCAATCCCTGGAGGTATGCGGAGCATATTATTATTATTATTATTATTACTTACTAAGCTACAACCCTAGTTGGAAAAGCAGTATGCTATAAGCCCAGGGGCTCCAACAGGGAAAATAGCTCAGTGCGGAAAGGAAAAAAGGAAAATAAAATATTCTAAGAAGAGTAACAACAATAAATATCTCCTATATAAACTATAAAAACTTTAACAAAACAAGAGGAAGAGAAATAAGATAGGAGAGTGTGCTCGAGTGTACCCTCAAGCAAGAGAACTCTGACCCAAGACAGTGAAAGGCCATGGTACAGAGGCTATGGCACTACCCAAGACTAGAGAACAGTGGTTTGATTTTGGAGTGTCCTTCTCCTAGAAGAGCTGCTTACCATAGCTAAAGAGTCTCTTCTACCCTTACCAAGAGGAAAGTGGCACTGAACAATTACAGTGCAGTAACCCCTTGGGTGATGAAGAATTGTTTGGTAATCTGTGTTGTCAGGTGTATGAGGATAGAGGAGAATATGTAAAGAATATGCCAGACTATTCAGTGTATATGTAGGCAAAGGGAAAATGAACCGTAACCAGAGAGGAGGATCCAATGTAGTACTGTCTGGCCAGTCAAAAGACCCCATAACTCTCTAGCGGTAGTATCTCAACGGGTGGCTGGTGCCCTGGCCAACCTACTACTATGCCCATGATGAATGGGAAACTATTCGTCTCGGAGAAGTTGGGGGCCAAACTGATTGAAGACCTTGAGTTCTGGCCTAACTTTTCATTTTAAATATTTAACTTAGCCGATGGATATATATATAGCTAACGTCTCCGACGGTCCGGCAGCCGATTCAAAACTCGCGGGCGATCGAGGGGTTGGGTCGCTGGGTGTACACTAGTGCCACCACTCGGCAGGATACCATCACTATTCCAAAGTTCTCCAGTTCTTCTCTGCCGAGTTAGGTGTCAACATTGGTTCCTTTTTCGCGCTAACCTCAAGTTTTCAACAATTGGTGAAGTACTTGTTTTTTGGGTTTCGACTGGTTGGTTATTCTTTCAACTTTCTCAAACAGTAAAGATCTTCAAGAGAAACTCTTTTTGAAGAGAGAGAAAAATTTTTTACCCTTGTTTTTTTTTTATCTCTCTCTTCCCCCAGTGTATGGGAAGTGTGTGAAAGGTTTTAAGTTTTTAGTACTGTATTTATTTTATCACTTTAAAAATTCTTGTTGATATTTATAGATTTACCTCTATATTTTTATATCTCACCCGCCTTACTTAGGCCTCATCGATCCTCACTCCATTTGTACTAAATACCGAGAGAAATTTTGTATTTTATGGATCGATGGGATGAATATTTTTAGAAAATATTTTAAGTGAATTTTTATCTTTTTAAAAATTTTTTTTTTTTTTCTTTGAATAGTCTTCGATCTGTTTTCAAAGATGAACTAGCGTTAATTTTATTTATGCTACGCAGTTTGCACTCTATCGTTACAATAGAGAGAGAGAATCACGATTTCACTTTGCATAAGAGTTTGACGTTTAGTTCATTCTTCTTACAAACTGAAGTTTGTTCAGTAACTGAATGACGAGCCATAAGAATTTTAACGAGGGTTTACTACTCCACCGCTAGTTAGCGCGGGGTAGGGAGGGGTAGCTAGCTACCCCCCTCCCTCACACACACCGGTGATTGCTTCACTTTTTACTTTTGGCTCGGGCGGAGAACAGACCTGTCTGCTCTCTCTCTCGCTCTGACTGCCATATTTAATCTGTTTTTGCTTTTTCTTTTCCAGTGTGTTTGAAGTTGGCCTCTACTGACTATGCGTACATGCCCTGGACTTCCTGGCCGCCCTTGTGGGACTTTTATGTCGGCGGTCGACACCGATCCCCACACCTTGTGTCCTCATTGTAGGGGCCAACGGTGTGATAGCGGTAATGTACAGTATGTATCGAATGTAGGGAGTGGTCTACCTCCCAGTGGGGGAGGTTTGCCCGGTGCCAGAAGAAAAAGTCTAAAAGGGATCTTTCTCCTTCAGAGGCTTCTTTGAAGAGAGAAAATTCCAAGACTTCTTCTTCCGTAGCCCTTTCCTCCTCCGAAGCTCCCCCTCGAGCGGTCTCTTCCGAGAGGCCGGCGAGTGGTAGCGTAGACCGTACTGCTGTTGACCGATCCCAGGGTGCGGGAGAGGTAGTTGCCTCCCATAGCGAGGCGGCTGCCCTTCCTCCCCCGGAGGAGGATATGAACATTGATTTATCTGTAAATAATCATGATTTGTTGCAGCTTTGGGCTTCCTTGGGGCTGCAGGGTTCGCCCTCCAAGGAAGCCATGTTTGACATGATCAAACTTGGTGCAGCTGTCAAATAATCGCCAACTACAGCAGGGATAGATCCTCTGTCTGTTGTTGACGTTGTTGTGATGGAGGCATCTCGTGGGTCTAGTCAAACCCCCGTTCCTGTTGCTGAGGTAGCTGAAGGCTTAGGTTCCCCCTTCGAACACCTTTCGAGGGAGGGACTGAGTCCTACGGTCTCTCCTACCGGTGATTCTCCCCCCGTTCACTCACAGAGACTCCTCTTCGGAGGCCCTATGATGGTCAGTCTGCTGACCCCACGGCCCCTCGTGGGCGTATAAGGCGGAAGGCTCTCCTCCCCTTCGCCGTAGAGGCCTTCCTTCCCCTCACAAGCGAGTTAGGAGGCGCCTCTTCGGCTCGTCGTCACCACAGTCCTCTGCGGAGGAGACGACTCGCCATTTGCCGATCCTGCCAGCTACCACCTTAGACCTCTCCGGGGATCGTTCGCGGTCCCCTTCGGATAATGGTCGTCCTTCGGGACCTTGTGACCAATCTCCCTCCAGACCTGCTGACCTGCCGTCAACCTTCGAGGATGCTGATGCGCGTTACGCGCCTCCTGATCCTGCCATTGCGCAGGCACCGGTCCCTTCGGGGCTTAAGGGCCTTGAGCGCAAATCTACGCCTCTTGCTGTCAAGCGCCAGGTTCAACCTGCGCGCCCTCATGCTGCTGCTGCTGCTGTTCCAGTCTTAGTGCCACAGCGCTCACCTGCGCGCGTGCGCGCCCGTTCCTGTTACGCGTCAGGGGTTCTCTGCGCGCCCACATCCTTCTGCGCCCCGGCGCCCGCCAGCAGTTCCTGATCTAGCGCGCCAGCGCCCACCTGCGCCCCAGCGTTCCCCGGTTCCTGCCACATCGCACGCAGACCAAGAGGCTCCTAGGTTAGCGCACAGGTGCTCACAGATACATCTGAACTCGCAGCGCCCACAGGTTAATATGCCTGTTCTAACGGATCAGCGCCCACCTACGCTCCAACGCGCAAACCCACCCTCGCGCTATCCTGAACCTGCGCACTCGCGCCCTCGCCCGGTTCTTCCGGATACGCGCCCACGCGCTACTGCTCTCTCGCGCCCGTCAGTGCCGCACCAGGATGCTACGCGCCCTCGTATCCAGCCTCCTCACGATCCAGCTCCTGCGCGCCACACGCCCTCGCCATTTCCTACACGCGCCCGCGCCATCTCCTGCGTGCCCCCGCGCCATCTCCTGCGCGCCATCGCGTTCACGCGCCTGTGGCATCCCCTACGCGCCACCACGCCCTTGCGCCCGCTCCACCAACCTCTCACGCCCGCGCGAGTGCGAGATTCCTATGGCACGCGATCCTTTCGCTCGCGATCCTGGACAGGGCCCATCGCGCGACCTCCAGCGCGAGCGTCGCCAGGCGGACAGGTCATCGTCTCGTTCCCCTCCTCGCAAGCGCAGAACAGCGCGCTCGCCGGAGGAGGGGCGGTTCCCGGACAGGTCTAAGGACTCTCTTGTTTCAGCTTTTCAGGCCAACCCTCATTTGTCGACTCCTCCAAGGGATCAAACGATCCCCTTCCCTCCAGATGGAGTGTCCGACAGCGTGACTGTCAGCCAGTAGCCCTGTCAGCCAGCAGCCCTGGTTCGGGACGCTGGTCAGAGTTCTTGTGCAGGCTATGAAGCCCGTCCTCTCTGACGTGGGTCACAAATCAGTGGCGGCTTCCTCCCCCCTGAAGAGGAAGAGAGGAGTCCCTTCCGTGAAAACACCTCCGAGGGCTATTCTGTCTCCTCGCAGATCCTTGCGCAAGGCTCCTCCCCCCCCCCGACTATCTCTCCCTCCCCTGTGAATGAGGATTACCCAACCTCAGGAGAGTCGGACGAGCCGGACTTTCCCCATCGCACCAATGGGGGAAACTCCACCTCTCCCTGAGAAGTCTTCTCGTCCAGTGGTGGTAAAGAGCCTGCACCCATCGTTACTCGAGTCCTGTATCCCTCCCAAGAGGGAACCGAAGGACTCTAAGACAATTCCCAAGTCGTCAATAAGGATCAGACAGGAGCCAGCTAGACCTTCCTAGGATGTCCACGTGTCCCCCCAGGAAGAGCCACTGGGTACAGGAGACTTTGCTGCCAGTCCTTCAGGAGGAGAGCACCAAGAGTCAGAACACGCGTTATGGCAAGTCCTGACCCTCATGAGGAACCTTAATGGGATTCCAGACCCAAAGATTCCTCCTCGTGAGGGTAAGGATACGGTTTTGGACCGTGTTTACGGCACCCAGAAACCCTCTAGGGCCAGTGCAGCTTTGCCCTGGTCTCAGGGGATGAAGAGTGCCAGGGACAAGGTCGAGGGCCAGCTCTCTCAGCTTGCCTCCTCCAGTAGATCCAGCGCCGGTAACAAGCTCCTCCCTCCTCCTCGAGTCCATCAGAGGAGGTACTTTGAGATCCTTGAGGAGTCTTGTTTGGGTCTTCCTATTCACCACTCCGTGGAAGAACTCACCGGGGGAGTCCCTCTAGAGAGACTCTCCAACCGGCACGTGTCCTACTCAGCTACTGAGATCCTAAGCCAGGAGAAGGTCGCTAAGTGTGCCATGCAGGCAACTTTGTGGCTTGACCTCTGGCTGGGGTCTCTGGGCATCCTGGTGCGGTCCAAGGACCTCTCCAAAGAAAGCACCAGGAGGGCACTAGAGACTTTCTTGCTCTCAGGCACGCGGACCATCGAGTTTCTGTCCCACCAAGTCTCGAGCTTGTGGGCCAATACGATTCTCAAGCGTCGGGACGCTGTGGCCGAGAGGTTCCACCAGAAGATTCCCAGTTCGGACGTTAGCAGGCTCAGACACTCTTCCGTGCTCGGTAAGAGTTTGTTTGAGCCTAAGGACGTGGAGCTTACCGCTGAGAGGTGGAGGAAGTCCAACCAGGATTCCCTCATCCATAGGGCCCTGACATCGAGGCCCTACAAACCTCCAGCGGCCCAACAGCCCCGTCCGGCTAAGGACACAAAGAAGACGACAGCAGCAAAGCCGAAGGTGTCTAAGCCCTTTCCTGCCAAGAGCAGAAGGAGCAAGAAGTCCTCCAGGGGAGGCAAGAATCCTAGAGGAAACGGCCGAGGCCGTAAACGTTAGGGTTGGCAGTCCCCCTGCATGTCCACCAGTGGGGGGATGCCTACAAAGTTGCTCGACAAGGTGGCAGCAACTCGGGCCAGATACCTGGATGATCTCCGTAATCGCTCAGGGTTATCGCGTCCCGTTCACAGCTTCTCTACCTCCCCTGACAGCGAATCCAGTGTCGTTGAGCTCTCTTGCCATGGGATTGGCAAGAGGGCAAGCGCTTTGGGCAGAAGTCCAGACCATGTTAAAGAAGGACGCTCTCCAAGAGGTTGTAGACGGGTCCCCAAGCTTTTACAGTCGACTCTTTCTTGTAAGGAAGGCGTCTGGAGGCTGGAGACCAGTCATCGACCTCTCAACCCTGAACGGGTTTGTCAAACAGACTCCGTTCAGTATGGAGACGGCAGACACGGTCAGACTTGCAGTGAGACCACAAGACTTCATGTGTACACTGGACCTGAAGGACGCGTACTTCCAGATCCCAGTCCATCCATCTTCAAGGAAGTACCTAAGATTTTGCCTAGACAACAAGATCTACCAGTTCAAGGTGCTGAGTTTCGGTCTCTCCACAGCCCCTCAGGTGTTCACCAGAGTGTTCACCCTGATATCATCGTGGGCTCACAGGATTGGCATTCGTCTCCTTTGTTACCTGGACGACTGGCTGATCCTAGCGGACTCGGAGGCAACCCTTCTTCGCCACCGAGACAAGCTCCTCAAAGTTTGCCAGGATCTAGGGATCATGGTAAATCTCGAGAAGTCCTCTCTGCAACCCTCTCAGAAACAGATATATCTAGGCATGGTCATAGACACCAATCTCCACAAAGCCTTCCCATCAGACGACAGGATAGCAAGGCTGAGGAAGGTCACAAGGCCTTTCCTCAATCGAGAAGAACTCCCAGCCCAAATGTGGCTGCGTCTCCTCGGCCACCTCTCCTCCCTGGCCCGTTTCGTTCCCAACGGTCGCCTCAGAATGAGATCTCTCCAGTGGCGACTCAAGTCCCGGTGGAATCAAGGTCACGATTCCCCGGACACTTTGGTCCCTGTGGGTCCTGCGGAACGGACAGACCTCCAGTGGTGGGTGGTGGACGAGAACCTACGAAAGGGAGTGGATCTTCTCGTCCTTCCCCCGGATTTCATGTTGTTTTCGGACGCATCAAAGAAATGGGGGGGGGGGGGGGCACGTTCTGAACCACAGGGCAGAATCAGAAAAGTACCTTCACATAAACCTGCTGGAAATGAAGGCCGTGTTCCTGGCACTTCAGAAGTTCCACCAAGTCTTGGCGGGCCACTCTGTGGTGGTGATGAGCGACAACACCACAGTGGTGGCTTATATCAACAAGCAGGGAGGTACCTTTTCAGAATAGCTATCCCATCTTGCAGTAGAGATTCTGAGATGGTCCGAAGTCCACTCGATCACACTAGCGGCTTGCTTCATTCCAGGCAAAAGGAATGTGCTCGCCGATAGTCTGAGCAGAGCGACGCAGATAGTGAGTACTGAGTGGTCTTTGGATCCTCAAGTAGCCAACAAAGTCCTGACTTTGTGGGGTTCCCAGACAGTGGATCTGTTTGCTACAGCGCTGAACTTCAAGCTCCCGCTGTACTGCTCCCCGGTCCCGGACCCCAAGGCTCTCTGGCAGGATGCCTTCCAACAACGGTGGGACAACATCGATGTGTACGCCTTTCCCCCGTTCTGTCTGATAAAGAGGGTGCTCAACAAGACCAGAATATCGGTCAATCTTTCAATGACCCTGATAGCTCCGCTATGGCATCACGCAGAATGGTTCCCGGACCTTCTGCAACTCCTCACGGAGGTTCCGAGAGAACTCCCTCTACGTTACGAGCTACTCAAACAACCACACGCCAACATCTTCCACAAAGCCGTAGCTTTGCTTCGACTTCACGCCTGGAGACTATCCAGCATCTCCTCACGGAGAGATGATTTTCGCAACAAGTTGCGAACAGGATGTCTGGTCACCTGCGCAAGTCATCCGCTGTAGTCTACCAGGCGAAGTGGCGAGTCTTTTGTGGTTGGTGTCGTGGAAGGGGTATCTCTCCCCTCGATGCCACTATTCCAGCAATAGCGGAGTTCCTCGTGTATTTGCGGGAGGAAATGCGCCTTTCAGTCTCGGCAGTGAAAGGCTATCGCGCAGCCTTAAGTCTTGCCTTCAGGCTTAATGGAATGGACATTTCTTTCTCGCTGGAACTTTCCCTTCTCATACGGAGTTATGAACTTACCTGCCCTCAGTCGGAAGTGAGACCTCCTCCATGGAACGTGGTTCGAGTTCTCAGGTCTCTGAAGAGACCTCCCTACGAACCATTACGCCAGGCTTCAGATCGCCACCTTACCTGGAAGACCGTTTTCCTGTTAGCATTGGCATCAGCCAAGCGAGCAGTGAACTGCATGGTCTCTCGTACGACATCGCCCATTCAAGGGGATGGGAGTAGGTAACGTTCAGCTTCGTCTATGAGTTTGTTGCCAAGACTCAGAATCCGGGAGTGCCGGACCCTAGGTTCGACTCTTTCCAGGTTTCGAGTCTCCGTTCTGTAACAGATGACCCAGACCATCTCCTACTGTGCCCAGTGAGGAGTCTGAGGTTGTATCTTAAAAGAACAGCTGCAGTTCGTCCCTGGGTGCAATCCCTGTTCGTGAGCACCGGGAAAACGAAGAGGAGGGTCACCAGGAATACTATCTCGGCCTGGATTCGCTAGGTAATACATCTGGCCTTGAATCCTGACCCTTCTCCGTCACATCGCCCTAGAGCGCATGATGTCAGGGGCATAGCTACGTCCCTGGCCTTCAAGAAAAATTATTCAGTGACGCAGGTCCTTCAAGCTGGGGTGTGAAAGCGTCAGACCACCTTCACGGCCCACTACCTGCAAGACGTGACACACAGGAGGCTCGATAGTTCTCTATCGGCCCTGTGGTGGCTGCACAACAGCTGGTCTAACCTCAGGCTCTTTAATGGACAAGTAGCAGAAGGTTGAGGGCATTGTTACTTGGTTTTAGTCTGCGTGAATGAAAAGATCTGTCTGGCCCTTATTCTTTTCTTCATCCTCTCCTCCCTTGGAGAAAGCAGCATCCTGGGTTCTCTGCACAGCTGACCTCAAACCACTGCAGGTAAACCATGCTCCCTTGTGTTCCTAGTATTAAGTGTAATACTGTCATGTCCCCATACCCTGACGAGGTGGTATTGGGAGATTCCTAGCCTAAAGTTTCCATCTAATGAACTCCAGGTCAACTTCCTAGGATGAGTCACTTACTCACCTTCACACACAGCTTATGTAGGCCGCAGCAGTTTCACAGCATGCTAGCGAGGAGCAGGGACTCCTTATTTCTTGAGTACTTACACACTCGAATATGGAGTCCCCGGGCAAGCCAAAGCCAGTATGGCAGGGACTTACCTCCCGACCTAAGGGTTGAGTCACCCCATGTAAATAGCGTGGTTTGTATTTCAGTTACGGAACAAATGACAAATTCGTAGATAATTTGTATTTTTCCTAACTATACAAACCTTAGCTATTTACACATATTTGCCCGCCAGGCCTGTCCCCCGGGATAAGTCCTACCTCTAAGTAAAGTGAAGCAATCACCGGTGTGTGTGAAGGGGGGGGGGGGGTTTAGCTAGCTACCCCTGCCTACCCCCCGGTAACTAGCTGTGGGGTAGTAAATCCTCGTTAAAATTCTTATGGCTCGTCATTCAGCTACGCCGAAGTAATTACCTCATGTAAATAGCTAAGGTTTGTATAGTTAGGAAAAATACAAATTATCTACGAATTTGTAATTTTTCAAATACCAAATAAAAGGAACATGTTATTTTACAATTTCTTAGTCCTTTTAGTATTTTTTCTTTAGTCAAATATCCTTTTATTGACGAAGAGTGAGTGAACCAGTACTCTCGTAACAAGAGAGTGAGAGAGAGAACGATCCAAATCTTTTTTCTCATCCCAAGTCACTATACAGGGAGATAGAGAGTGAGAAATGTTGTTCTTCTCGATTCAGATATTTATTCTCGTCCCAAGTCACTGTACAAGGAGAGGGGGAGAGAAAACGTAGTTCTTCACGATCTAGTTTTTTATTCTCATCCCAAGTCACTGTACAGGGGGAGAGAGAGAGAGAGATAGAACGTAGTCCTTCGCGTTCTAGTTTGTTGTTCTCGTCCCAAGTCACTGTACAGAGAGAGAAAGAGAGAAAATGTAGTCCTTACCGATCTAGTTTTTTAGTCTCGTCCCAAGTCACTGATCCTTTTTAACTTTTACTTTATATTTGTTCCGTAACTGAAATACAAACCATGCTATTTACATGGGGTAATTACTTCGGCGCAGCCGATGACGAGCCATAAAGTTTTAACGAGGGTTTCCTACCCCACTGCTAGTTAGAGGGGGGTAGGGAGGGGTAGCTAGCTACCCCTCCCCCCTCACACACACCGGTGAATAGCTCACTTTACTTTTGGCTCGGAGAGACGACAGACCTGTCAGCGCTCTCCTCTTTGTTGACTGCCATAATCTTGTTTGCTTTTTCTTTTCAGTGTGTGTGTGAAGTTGGCCTCTATTACTCGTCATGCGTACGTGCCCTGGGATTCCCGGCCGCCCTTGTAAGACCTTTATGTCGGCCTTGGACACGGATCCTCACTCCTTATGCCCTCAGTGTAGGGGCCAACGGTGTGATAGGTCTAACGTGTGTATTGAGTGTAGGGAGTGCTCTACCTCCCAGTGGGAGAGGTTTGCCCGGCGATGTAAGAAGAAGGCTAAAAGGGATCTTTCTCCTTCGGAGGCTTCTCGGAAGAGAGGAAATCCCAGGTCGTCTTCTTCCGCTGCCCTTTCCTCCTCCGAAGCTCCCACTCGAGCGGCCTCTTCCGAGAGGCCGGCGAGTGGTAGCGTAGACCGTAATGTTGTTAACCGATCCCGAGGTGAGGGAGAGGTCGTTGCCTCCCATAGCAAGGCGGCTGCCCCTCTCCCCCCCGGAGGAGGGAGTTGTGTCTAATAATGATCTTTTTCAGCTTTGGGCTTCCTTGGGGCTGCAGTGTTCGCCCTCCAAGGAAGCTCTGTTTGACATGATCAAACTGGGTGCGGCCGTCAAACCATCGCCAACTTCAGCGGAGATAGATCCTCTGTCTGTGGTTGACGTTGTTGTGACGGAAACATCCCGTGGGTCTAGCCAAACGCCCGTTCCTGTGGCTGAGGTAGCGGAAGGCTCTGACTCCCCCTCTGAACATCCTTCGAGGGAGGAGCTTAGTCCCATGGTATCTCCTGCCGGTGATACTCCCTCTCGGGGGAGTTCACTTACAGATACTCCTCTTCGGAGGCCCATCGATGGTCAGCCTGCTGATCCCACGGCCCCTCGTGGGCGTATAAGGCGGAGGGCTCGTCCTCCCCTTCGCCGTAGAGGCCTTCTTTCCCCCTTCAAAGGGGTTAGGAGGCGCCTCTTTGGCTCGTCGTCACCACAGTCCTCTGCGGAGGAGACGACTCGCCGTTCTCCTGTCCTGCCAGCTACCAACCTAGACCTCTCCGAGGATCGTTCGTGATCCCCTTCGGAGGATGGTCGTCCTTCGGGACTTTGTGACCTGTTGCCCAGAACATCTACGTCTAAGGATCCTGATGCTCTTTACGCGCCACCTGATACTGCCCCTGTGCAGTCTCCAGGCCCTTCGGGGCTGCAGGGACTTGAGCGCGAAACTGCGCCTCTCGCCCCTGAGCGCCAGGCACCGCCTGCGCGCCCGCCTGCGGTTGTTCCTGCTGATACTGACATAGCGCCTCTGCGCTCACCCTTAGGCGTTTGCGTCTCTGTTCCTGCCACGCGCCAGGGTTCCCCTGCGCGCCCACGCCCTTCGGCGCCACGTCACCCTCCCGCAGTTCCTGGAGTAGCGTGCAAGCGCCCAACTGCGCATACGTGCCCTGCCCTTGATATAGCGCCACCGCGCTCACCTGCGCACAAGCGCCCAGTTCTTGATACGGCGCCTACGCGTCCACCGGTGCCCCAGCGGCCACCTGCGCCCACGCGCCCTCCAGCGCCTCGGCGCCCTCCAGCGCCTCGGCGCCCTCCAGCGCCTCGGCGCCCCTCAGTTCCTGTTTCATCGCGCGCGGTCCAGGAGGTTCCTGAGTTGGCGCACAGGCGCCCTCAGGTTCCTGCGGACTCATCGCGCCCCTCGGGGGAAAAGCGCGACACGCGCCCACGCGCGGTTCCAGTTCCAGCGCTCACGCGCACACCAACACGCCCGCACGTTACCGTAGATCCATCGCGCCCACCTAGGGAGACACGCGATACGCGTCCGCACGTAGTTCCTGTACCAGCGGCCACGCGCTCACCAACGCGACCACGCGTCGCTACAGCTCAGCGCGTCGCCCAAGAGGTTACCAAATTAGCGCACGGGTGCTCGCGGCCGCCTCTGGGACCACACGAGCTTGCTACCGATACGATCGCGCACGACGCTCCAGTATCGCGCCCTGTTCCTGTTACACACCCCGTTCCTGTATTTAAGACAACTAAGGTTGCCCAACGAACTCCGGAGCGCCCTCACGCTGCTCGCTCCGCGCTGCCGCCTCAGCCTCGCACTCTTGTGCGACCGCATCCTGAAGCGCGCCATACGCGCCCACGATCGCCAACGCGACCAGCGTACCAACAGGCGGGTGTGCTTTATTACACCATTCCCCACACAGTAGCCAAGAATATTAATGGTACGCACAGATTTAATAGTTTTAGTAGCATTGAGAGTTAGGTTCCTCTTGTTGATGACCTCAAGAAAGCGCTGCACGTTCTGATCATGTTGTTCTTGAATGTGTCCAGCAATAGTGATATTGTCCAAATATGGGAAAGCACCTTGTAAGTTTTCTTCTTTCACCAACTTATCCATAATTCGTTGGAAGGCTGCAACTCCATTGGTAACTCCGAAAGGTACTCTACAGAACTGGTACAGGCGTCCGTTGGCTTCAAAAGCTGTATACTTCTTGTCTGATTCCTTTAGTGGGACTTGGTGGTAAGCGCTTTTCAAGTCAAAAGTCGAAAATACGCAATATGTTGAGAGTTCATTAACCATGGTGTCAATCCTTGGTAATGGATAAGCATCCAGTTCTGTATACAGATTTATAGTTTGCGAATAATCAACACACATCCTTTTCTTATGCCGATTAAAGGAATCCTTAACCACCACAACTTGAGCTCTCCATGGTGATATGCTATCCTCAATAACACCCTCAGCCAAGAGACGACTAGTCTCCGCTTCAATGAATTCTTTGTCATCTTTACAGTAATGTCTTGATTTAGTAACAATAGGCTTACAATTAGGTAACAAATGCTGGAAGATAGAAGGCTCATCCATTACGTTACGTTATTGCTGTCCTTCGAATCGAAGACGACTTCTGCTTCGCTATGATGGGGATGAAGTTAGATCTGTTGTCGTTGGTGCCATCTTGCATGGCTGTGAAGACCAATTCTGGATCCACACACTCTGCCACACAACTGGCAAGTCAGGTCTGGGTTGACCGGGGGTATCCGATCTCGACGGTTTTGTCTTCTCTCCCTGCGCTGTTGTCTTGCCTGGTTCCGGGTGTCTTCAAGTTGATTGACTCCAGCTTTACAGAGTGAGCGCCATAGTGGTCTGTCAGACGCGTTCATTTCTAGTTGCTCAGGTTGTATGTTGCACTTCTTGAGCGTAGCTTTGATGTTGTCCTTGTACCACTTTTTCTGACCCCCTGGATTACGCCGAGCTTCAGGGAGCTGACTGTAGAGGACCTGGCGAGGAAGGCGATGTTCGGGCATACGGATGACGTGGCCGATCCACCTGAGTTGTTTTTCTGCCAATATGGATTTTATACTCAGCAGGTTTGAACGGTGGAGAATTTCAGAATGAGGTACTTTGTCTTGCCATGTGAGCCCTAATATACGCTGAAGACAGCGAATATGGAATGCCTCAAGTTGTTTTACATGTCGACGGTAAGCCGTCCAGGATTCTGCTCCATATAGCAAGGTGGACATGCAGACAGCTCTGTACACAGCTACTTTTGTTTCTGTCTTGAGGTGGTGATTTAGGAAAAGACTGGACCTGAGTCAGCCGAAAGATGCGGAGGCATGATTTATCCGGGCAACTATTTCCTCATCAATATTGTGTTTTTTAGTGAAGATGCTTCCAAGGTAGATGAAGCTATCAGCTTGTTTGATGGCTTCCCCATTCAGATGAAATAATGGGGGATCTCTTGCAATTATTTGCTGGGATAGGATTTCAGTTTTGTTGATTTTAACTTTGAGCCCCATGGCTCGGTAAATTGATGAGACAATGGTAAGGCTGCGTTGGAGGGCATCTGGTGAGTGAGCCACTAGAGGGCAATCATCTGCATATTGGAGTTCCATTAGGTGTGTCATTGTTGTTTTTGTGACAGACTGGAGGCGCCTAAGGTTGAATAAGTTTCCGTCTAGTCGTTGACTTGTCGGTGGCTCAGGAGGGTGACTGCAGTGAGGTAGATGTTGAATATCACTGGAGCCAGGACACATAATTGTTTTACTCCAGTTTCTACCCTGAAAAGTTGTGATTTACTACCACCCATTCTTACACAGGCTTGCATATCATTGTGTAAGTTTCTTAGAATGTTAAGGAAGAAGGCTCATCCACAGCAGCGGCTGCCAACGAACAGTAGGGGTTAGCACCAGATAAGTTGAGCGCTGGTTTCGGCCCACAGTATTCAATAGTCACTTTCTGATGCTGCTCTTGGAAGTCCTGACCAAGTAATACTCCTGAACATAAATCCTTCATTACTGCTAGACGCGTGGATGGATAAGTTTCTCCATTAAGATGAAGAGTCAAGTCTACATTGACATAACCTGGAGAGTTTGTATGCAAAGATTTTTGTGCTAAAGCGACGTCTTTATCAGTGGGATGTATTGGTATCTTCAATTCCCACGCTACATCTTCATCTATATAACTGTCATCACTGCACGAGTCGACAAGGGCTGTCAACTTCCGTCCTTTAATTGTTGTTGAGGTAGCTGCCCGATAGAGGCTCTGAGGAAAAGAGGTACCAGCATTAGCCGCAAGAACAGATGACTGTGAGGGATCAAATACTGTAGCTGTTGTAGATTTACCTCCATATGTAGATTTAGACAGGCACGCTTTTGCAAAGTGCCCCTTCTTGCCACATTTATTGCAAATGGAATCCCGAGATGGACAGTGTGCACAAATATGATAGGGACCTCCACAAAAAAAGCACTTTCTCTTCATGGACAGAGTAGTCGCTAATACTTGAGTTCCAGCAGTTACCTCACAGCTCTCAGACGTTGGTCCACTCTTCACATGATCATCTGTAATAAGTGCATGATACGATGTAACCACAGCAGCAGTATGCCCAACATGAGGAAGCATGTGACTGTAAAAACTAGCATTACGTTGGGCTAGGTGAAAAATTACAAAATTACAAATCGTGCATCTGAAAATAAGCAGCTGTCGTTGACTTCGCGGATTGTGTTATTAAATTAGACTTATTATGACGATACTTTATAATATACTCATTCTTTCACATTGTTTATTGGCAAAATATATATCTGATGGAGAAATATATGTTAGTAAATAAGTTTTGATTCACATTAGTTGGTAATTATTTGATAACAATGAAGGTGTTCGGACAAAAATACTTCCGACCAAATATGCACCGCTATAAAAAATAGACTATAGCTACCCCGCTCACTCACACCTGTCGGTTGAATAACCACTTTTGCTTTTGGCTCGGTAGAGTGCGGACGTGCCATCTCTCTCTCCTGTTAAACAAACTGCCTTGACTTTATTACTTTTCCTTTTTCTTTTGTGTATATCGGTGTGTGTTTAGTTATTGTCCCACTATGCGGACATGTCCAGGGATTGACGGCCGCCGCTGCGTCACCTTCATGTCGTCCGTGGAGACAGACCCACACACTTTATGCCCGGCTTGCCAGGGAATTCAGTGTTTGCGGGACAATAGCTGTTCCGAGTGTAGGGAGTGGCCTGCCTCCCAGTGGGAAAGGTTTGCGCATAAGAAGAAGAAGAAGTCTAAACGCGAATCTTCGCTTTCAGGGGCTTCCTCGAAATCGCGGGCTTCTGCTTTCTCTACGCCCAAATCTCTGCCCGAAGCTAATCCTCGACCAGGCCCTTCCGGGGCACGGTCAAGCAGTAGCGCAGGGCATGTGACTCCAGGTCAACCCTGTGGGATAGACGAAGGTGGCGGCTCTCCTAGTGAGTCAGCTCCTTCTCTTCCCCCAGGGAGCGCCTGTTCTTTTCCAGACCTTGTGTCTTTGTGGCCATTGCTGGGCGTTGATGGTCCCCCTACAAAGGAAGTTCTCCTCGAACTCCTCCAAAGGGGAGCAGAGAGAAGGCGGTCATCTCTTTCCTCTGCGGAGGTCGTTCCTCCTCTTCTGGGCACAGGCACTGTCGGCCGTCAGTCAGGCCGAGAGTCTGGTTCCGACGCCGATTAGTTAGCTAACCCACCGGGGGCGGTGGCAGGGCTCTCTCCAAGGCAAGCTTCCCCTCCGGGGGAACATTTCTCTCGTTCGCGAAAGAAGATTGCCTCTGTGCATCGGCAATCTCCTTACGCTTTAGGTTCTCCTCCAGGGGCGGAAAGAGAACCTTGTTATAAGCGTAGTTCTCCTTCGGGTGAACTCTCCTCCCCTGTGGAGGAATTATCTGTAGACCTTAATCAGTCTCCCCCTCGGGTGGAGTCTGTTGAACGTTCCTCTCTGGAGGTTCGTAGAGCGGAGGAGAGGGTAACCCCTCTCCACCCCAGACGTTCTCCTCCTCGGACTGGGAGAAGACGTCTTTTTGAACCTGCTGGTTCTCCTCACGTTGACCCTTCGGGGTCTCGTGACGATCACCTTTTGGGCTGGCGTTATCGTGAGCCTTCGGGCTCTCGTCATGTCGATCCTGCGGGTTCTCATGACAGCAGGAGTCCTTCGGGTCTCTTTCGCGCAGAACCTTCGGGCTCTCGCGACTTGAAACCTTCAGGTTTCTGTTACGCTGAACCCTCGGGCTCTCGTAACGATGGTAACGTTGAACCTTCGGGTTCTTGTACCGTCAGTCACGTTGCTCCTTCGGGATCTCATGACAGAGGAACCTCTGTTCCTTGTTACGTTGACCTTTCGGGGTCTTGTAACCTGAGTTACGCTGAACCCTTGGGGTCTCGTAACTTTAGTCGCGCTAACACTTCGGTGTATCGTGACAGAGAAACTTCGGTTTCTCGTTGCGTTGATCCTTCGGGTTCGCGCAACACAGTTCACGCTGAACTTTTGGGTTCTCGTGACCATAGTCATTCTTTTTATGACAGGGAGTTTTTAAACTCTCGTTGTGTTGATCGTTCGCGCTCACACAACACAAGATATCGTGAACTTTCGGGTGAGCGTAGCAGTGAGTTCTCTCACCAACCTGAGAGCTCTCGCGCGCACGACCAAGTTGGCGTGCTCGGCCAAATTGGCACGCACGATCGACTTGGCGCGCACGACCAACTTGGCACGCGCAAAAAAAATGGCGAACATGGCGCACGGGTTCATCCTATGGCGCGCCATATGCGTGAACATCCTGTTGCTCGCCATGCGCCCAAACAACCGGTTGCACGCCATGCGTGCGAACAATCTACTGTGCGCCATGCGTGCGAACAACCTTATGCGTGCGAACAACCTTATACGTGCGAACAACCTTATGCGTGCCAGGTGCGCGAACAACCTCATGCATGCCACGAGCGCGAAAAAGGTGTGCGCACGAGCACCCTTCCGTACCAACAGTTCGGCGCAAGAGCGCACGACCATCTTGGCGCTCACAATCAGTCTCTCAAGTCCCTTAGGCCTCAACAGAGACAACATTCGCCTGCACAACCGAGCCCAGATCCTAACCCTAAGGGTAGGCCTGTGCCGATCTTGCCTGTAGGGAAGCCTCCATCAGACGAGAGAGTTAGGAAACCTGCCCAGGTTCCTAAACCCAGGGAGCAGTTCTTTCCTAAAGACCTCCCCCTTAGTTCCTCAGGAGCCTGTGACCCCCTGTGGCTTAGCACCTTATTCAATGTAATGCGCCAAGCCATGAAAGGAGTCGTTCCCTGCTCCCATTCCTTAGGTGACACACCTAGGATCCCCTTATCGCCTCCTCTCTTCCCAGGGTCCTCTCCTCCCTCTGATCCTAGGAGGAGTTCGGAAGATCCCGCACAGGCGGGTCCTTCTGGCAAGGGGAGACGGTCATCCCCTCGCAAAAGACCTCTGGAGGAGATTAGGCACGAATCTCAGGGTAGCCCCCTGCAGTTCAAGATGCCACAGGCCAGACCAAAGGGGAAAAGGAAAAGGATTCGTCCTTCGCCCCTCAAGGAGGATAGGGTTACTTCCTATGGAGACTCCAGTCCCTTACCGGTCGAGATAGTGTCTAGGGAGGCATGACCTGTGACTGGACGGGACTCACCCCGTACGACAATGGACTTACATTCCACCTGTAAGTTGACGGAGTCCTCTAGGCCCCTGGGGACAGAGGACCTTCGGCCTCGTGGGAGGGAACCGAAGGATTTGTTCACCATCCCCAAATACTCGGCCAGGCTTCCTTCCTCACTGCCTTCCAGGCAGCCGGAAGCAAGCACCTTCTCAGCAGTCTCCCTATCACCAGTCTATCCAGTTGACGACTTCGACCCACTCCGGGCTCCTATGGATGAGAGCTCAGACGTGGAAGGGCAAAGCGATCTCGAGGCCGACGCTCTGCCAGCAGCCGCTAGCCCTAAGCTTACGGAGGATGAGAGGAAGGAGTCGGAACACGCCTTCTGGCAGGTCCTAGCCTGCATCCGTTCCATCAATGGACTTCCAGATCCATCGGCAGCCCTTCTAGATAGAAAAGAAACAGTCCTTGACCAGTTTTATGGCATTCAGAAACCTCATAGGACCAGTGCAGCTTTGCCCTGGTCAAAGGGGTTGAGGAGTGCCAAACAGAAGGCAGTGTCCAAGGTAACTGTTCCACCTCTCTCCGCTCCAGCTCGTCCTCCAAGCTCCTACCTCCTCCGTATGTGTTTTAGAGGAGGTACTATGAGATCCTCGGGGAATCTCTTCCAACGCTGCCTCTCGACCACTCTACAGAGGCACTCTCGAAGGCCACACCCTTCGAGAAACTTACGGGACTTCCAGTCTCCTTTTCGGCCTCTGAAATCCTAAACCAGGAGAAGGTGGCGAAGTACGCCATGCAGGCTACTTCGTGGCTGGATTTCTGGTTAGGATCCTTAGGACAACTGATGCGGTCTAAAGACCTGTCTCGGGAGTCCTCCCGGAAGTCTTTGGAGACTTTCCTGTTGTCTGGCACTCGAGGCATCGAGTTCCTCTCCCATCAGGTAGTGAACCTTTGGGCCAACACTATCCTGAAGAGGAGAGATGCCGTCATAGGCAAGTTCCATAGACATCTCCCTCAGGCCGAAGTAGCGAGACTGAGAAATGCTCCTTTCGAGGGCAATTCTTTGTTCCATCCCGAGAATGTCGAGCGGGTGGCAGAGAGGTGGAGGAAGTCCAGTCAGGACTCCCTCATACAAAAGGTCTTAACAGCTAGACCTTACTCCTCTCAGCCACAGTGGAAAGCACAGCAAAACCCGCAACCGAAAAGTGCTTGAGACCCAAAACAGCAGGGTAAAAAGGGTGCGAAGCAGGCCTTTCACAGCAAAAGGTCCTTTCGTGGAAGAAAGGGTCAGAAGGGATCCGGCCGAGGCCGGTCCCAATAAGACAGGCAATCCTCCCATTTGCCCACCTGTGGGGGGATGCCTGCAAAGCCGCTTGCAGAAGTGGCTTCACCACGGGGCTGAACCCTGGACGGTCGAGGTGATTCGTTCAGGGTATCATGTCCCGTTCACGCTCTTTCTCCCTCCACTGACTTGAGTGCCGATTCTATTGAACTCCTGTGCGAAGGGATCCGCACAGGAGCTTGCCCTCAGGGCAGAAGTCCAGTCCATGTTGGAGAAGGACGCTCTCCAGGACGTCCTCGACGGGTCCCCAGTCTTCTACAGTCAACTTTTTCTTGTGAAAAAGGCATCTGGAGACTGGAGACCAGTCATCGACCTCTCGGCCCTGAACAGGTTTGTCGAACAGACACCTTTTTAGGATGGAGACGGCCGACACAGTCAAACAAGCGATAAGACCCCAGGACTTCATGTGCACTCTAGATCTAAAGGACTCATACTTCCAGATCCCAATTCACCCATCTTCCAGGAAGTATCTGAGATTCATGTTCAATCAGAAGCATTACCAGTTCAGGGTACTGTGTTTCGGTCTTTCCACAGCACCCCAGGTATTCACGAGAGTATTCGCCCTAGTATCATCTTGGGCTCACAGAGTCAGCATCTGTCTCCTAAGATACTTGGATGACTGGCTGATTCTGGCAGACTCGGAGGCGGCCCTTCTCTGCCACCGAGACGAGCTTCTAAGGTTTTGCCAGGATCTGGGGATTGTGGTAAACCTCGAGAAGTGTCAACTGCTCCTATACCTAGGCATGCGACTAGACACCCTAAGGCACAAAGCGTTTCCATCAGACGAAAGGATCCTGAGACTGAGGGAGATAGCACAGGTCTTCCTCCGTCGGGAGGAGCTCCTGGCGCAGTATTGGCTTCGCCTTCTCGGTCACCTCTCTTCCCTGACCCGACTGGTCCCCAACAGTCAGCTCAGGATGAGATCCCTCCAGTGGCGACTAAAATCCCAGTGGAACCAACACTCCGATTCCCGGGATCGCCTAGTCCGCATAGGGCTAGAGGAACAGTCGGACCTCAGGTGGTGGCTGGCGGAGCCGAACCTCTGCAAAGGGGTCGTCGATCTTCTCGTCTCTCCCCCGGAATTGATGCTTTTTTTGGATGCATCAGAAGAAGGGTGGGGGGCTCACATACTGCACCATTACATCTCTGGCCAATGGTCCGAATCAGAAAGGTACCAGCACATAAATCTCTTGGAGATGAGGGCAGCCTTTCTGGTCCTCAAAAAGTTCCACCAGGTCCTGGTGGGGTACTCCGTGGTGTTGATGAGTGACAACACCACAGTAGTAGCTTATCTAAGCAAACAGGGTGGTACCTTTTCGCAGCAGCTGTGCCATCTTGCAGTAGAGATACTCAGATGGGCAGAGGACAACTCGGTGACTCTATCAGCTCGCTTCATTCCGGGCAAGCGGAATGTGCTAGCAGACAAGGTGAGCAGAGCGACTTAGATAGTTGGCACCGAGTGGTCTTGGAATCCTCTGATAGCCAACAAAGTCCTGACTTTGTGGGGTTTCCCGACTGTGGATCTGTTAGCAATGGCCCTGAATTTCAGGCTCCCGTTGTACTGCTCCCCAGTCCCGGATCCCCAAGCTCTTTGGCAAGATGCTTTCCAACAACGGTGGATAAATCTGGATGCTTACGCGTTTCCCCCTTTCTGTCTGATGAGAAAAGTCCTCAACCAAGTACGAACAAGCCACAACTTGCAAATGACCCTCATAGCTCCGCTATGGCATCACGCAGAATGGTTCCAGGACCTTCTGCATCTCCTCACGGAGATCCTGAGGGAGCTCCCTCCACAGCACGACCTCCTTAAACAACCACTTGCCAACATCTTCCACAAAGCCGTAGCTTCGCTTCGATTTCACGCCTGGAGACTATCCAGCACCTCCTCACACAGAGAGGCTTTTCGCAACCGGTTGCAAAAAGAAAGGCTGGACACCTCAGTAGATCCACAGAGGCAGTCTACCAGTCGAAGTGATCAGTTTTCTGTGGTTGGTGTCGTGGAAGGGGGATCTCTCCCCTCGATGCCTCTGTTCCAACTATAGCGGAGTTTCTTGTATACATTCTTGGAGAAATGCTTCTCTTGGTCTCGTCAGTCAAAGGCTACCGCTCAGCCTTGAGTCTCGCCTTTAGACTGAAAGGAGTCGATATTTCCTCCTCGTTGGAACTTTCTTTGCTCATACGCAGTTAGAAGCTTACTTGTCCCCAGGCAGAGCTAAGACCTCCCCCTTGGAACGTGGTTCGGGTCCTCAGGTCTCTGAAGGGCTTCCCCTTTGTACCACTACGCCAGGCCTCCGATCGCCACCTCACGTGGAAGACGGTGTTCCTGCTCGCTCTGGCTTCGGCCAAGAGAGTCGGCAAACTTCATGGTCTATATGCTGTTGTGTCCCACTCTAGGCGAAGGGGGGAAGTAATCCTCAACTACATCCCTGAGTTCGTAGCTAAGACTCAAAATCCGGGTGTGCCGGACTCCAGGTTTGGCTCATTTCGGATAGAGAGTCTTCGCTATGGCATCACGCAGAATGGTTCCAGGACCTTCTGCATCTCCTCATGGTGATCCTGAGGGAGCTCCCTCCACAGCTCGACCTCCTCAAACAACCACATGCCAACATCTTCCACAAAGCCGTAGCTTCGCTTCGACTTCACGCCTGGAGACTATCCAGCACCTCCTCACACAGAGAGGCTTTTCGCAACCGGTTGCATAAAGAAAGGCGGGACACCTCAGTAGATCCACAAAGGCAGTCTACCAGTCGAAGTGATCAGTTTTCTGTGGTTGGTGTCGTGGAAGGGGGATCTCTCCCCTCGATGCCTCTGTTCCAACTATAGCGGAGTTTCTTGTATACATTCTTGGAGAAATGCTTCTCTTGATCTCGTCAGTCAAAGGCTACCGCTCAGCCTTGAGTCTCGCCTTTAGACTGAAAGGAGTCGATATTTCCTCCTCGTTGGAACTTTCTTTGCTCATACGCAGTTAGAAGCTTTCTTGTCCCCAGGCAGAGCTAAAACCTCCCCCTTGGAACGTGGTTCGGGTCCTCAGGTCTCTGAAGGGCTTCCCCTTTGTACCACTACGCCAGGCCTCCGATCGCCACCTCACGTGGAAGACGGTGTTTCTGCTCGCTCTGGTTTCGGCCAAGAGAGTCGGCGAACTTCATGGTCTATATGCTGTTGTCTCCCACTCTAGGAGATGGGGGGAAGTAATCCTCAACTACATCCCTGAGTTCGTAGCTAAAACTCAAAATCCGGGTGTGCTGGACTCCAGGTTTGGCTCATTTCGGATAGAGAGTCTTCGTTCTGTAACCGAAGATCCAGACCAACTGTTACTATGTCCAGTAAGGAGTCTGAGGTGCTACTTAAAAAGAACGACAAAAGCTCGCCCCCGTGTACAAGCGCTTTTTGTCAGCACGGGGAAGGTCAAGAGGAGGTCATGAGGAATACTATTTCCTCCTGGATAAGGAAAGTAATCGAATACGCTCTACTGTATATCCAGATCCTCCTCTGTCTAACCGACCCAGAGCTCATGACATCAGAGGCATTGCAACGTCTCTGGCGTTCAAGAAGAATTTTTCTGTGGCACAGGTAATGCCAGCGGGCATGTGGAAGCGTCAGACGACCTTCACAGCCCACTACCTGAAAGACGTAACCCCCAGAAGCATGGAAACCTTCTCCATTGGTCCTGTGGTGGTCGCTCAACAAGTGATCTAGTGCCTCAGGCTCCTTGATGGACTCAGTAGCAGAGGGTTGAGGGCTGAGGTTACCCGGGTTAGTCTGTGGTGAATGAAAAGAATATCTGGCTCCCTTCTTTCTTTCACCTTCTCCCCCCCTGGGGAAACACCTCGGCAAGACCGCAGCATAGCTGACCTCACCCCTCTGCATGTAAGATTCACTTCCCTTGTGCATCCTGAGTATTAGTAGATACTTTGTTACATCACCAATACCTCTTGAGGGAGGGTATTGGATATGTCTTAGAACTCATTCTTATCCTCAAGTTCCTACGTAAAGACAAGCCGCGAGTCTCTCTCACACAAGCTTCTGCAGGCCGCTATCATTGCGTTACCTTGTAAGTCCTTTGATTTTAGCGAGGGTAGGGTCCCTACTAATTAGATCAAAGATCAATTAGAGAGAACCCCGGGTCATAACCAAGGCCAGTTGGTAGGACTTCCTCCCTCCTAAGAGTAAGTCACCCTATAAATAGCGAATGGTTTGTATCTGTCGGAACAAATAACAAATTTGGAAATAATTTGTATTTTTCCTAACATACAAACCTGGAGCTATTTATACAAATTGGCCCGCCACCCTGTCCCCCTAGAAGTCCTGCCAGAAAGCAAAGGTGGTTACTCAACTGACAGGTGTGAGTGAGCGGGGTAGCCGGTCTACCCCACCCCCCCTCTGCTAACTAGTGGATGGGGTAATTATCCCTCACTAAAATTGTCTTGGCCAGTTTTCAGCATTGCCAAAAGTAATACCCTATAATTAGCTCCAGGTTTGTATGTTAGGAAAAATAAAAATTATTTCCAAATTTGTTACTTTTTTATAAATGATTGAAGGTTTATTAATGAATTTTGTTAAAATATTCTATATGCAGTATGTAGTGTGAGTAATGTTTTTCATAATTCAGACTTTTTTTTTTCCCAGAGAACCAAAGCAGAAAAAGTTGTTACGTCTCCTTTTGAACAGCTGATAGGATTAGTATTGCTCGATGTCAAAACACTTGGCAAAGAACTTTTTGCCATATTTGAGAAGGATGTTTGTCTACGGGTACATTTTCTTATGCAGGGATCTTTCAGGTATACAGTATATTATGCATTGGTGTTTGGTAGGGAAATCATGTTTGTTCCTACATTAATTCAAATTGTTCTCCTTTACTTAGGAGAATTGATAAAAGCAAAGCTGGAACACGGCAATTAAAATCATAATGATGTGTAATGACCAGCAGGTGGTTACCTATTGGTAGCTGGGAGGCAACCATCCCCCTTATCCCTGCAGGCTCAGTGACAAACCATTTAGATTTCAGTTGTCAGTGATAGCAGACTTTCTCGATGGCTGGAGTTTCGGCATATTTATTTTTTTTAAGTGTGTTCGTGCGATGTGTATTTTGAATGGGCTTTTGGCGAATGTTCATTGCCTTCTCGAGTGTAAGAAGTAATTCTTCCCCTAAGATCCTGTAGAGGCTTCGACCACAACCAAGGGCTTCTTGTGGAAAGTGTGTGTATCCATAGCCTTTTGGTTTCGTCCCTGCCTGGTGATCGGAGGGTTTGGACTTGAAGATCTGTCTCAAGTTAGTTGGTCTTCTTTGGGAAAGCAGTCTTCAGTGTCCTTAGAGTTATCCTTGAGGTTGCTTAGCCTCAACCTCTCAGTTAACACCAAGACCTCATGTCTCCCTCTCCTGTCATTGTTCAGTCGAGAGGGTTGCCTTTACCTTTGGTGCCCTGCCGTGAGATAACTCCTAACCTAACCTAACACCTCGCTGCCATTGCTTACGCTCGGATAATTAACACACTAGGTACTGCCTAATACTGTATTATTTTTACCTGGTTTCTATCACAGTATAAATAGTTTGTAATTAAATCAGTAAGTGTACTGTACATGTGCATACATGTACACTACCTACTGGACACGCTAAGGCTACAGTACAGTATGTAACACTACAGTACGTAGTCGTTGTGTTGACTGAAACTGTGATTTTACCGAGTAGTCATCATACAATTATAACAAAACACTGATTTTCCTTTCTAGTAATAGTGTACCATATAACACTCGCTGGTACTGTAGTGTATATTACTGAAATATATGCACTGTAATATCACTATAGTACAACCTAACTGTACTGTATGTGTTCACTGTTTTCATTCAGACAACTCAACTACTTTGACAACTCACCACACACGTAGCGTACATTTCTATGCTGTATAACGAATTTTGAGCAAAGTGAAAAATCTATTTTTGGGTGAGATAGCCATGTTGTCCTGATGGAAGGTTCCATTAGGTAGCTTTCTAAGGGATATTTGCTACAGTGATACCCCCAGAGAATTAACCGAAGGTCTCCAGAATTCTAACTCCTGGTGCGAGTATCCATAAGAGAAATTCAAGGATATCGCATAATATCAGGGAACTTATTTTTAGATACAACACAGCAATATTCACCCCGAATAGATTTAATTCTTTGAGGGGGAAGAGTGGTGAACGAAAGGGGAGCCGTTATCAAGGTACCCGGTGAACCTCCTATCCGCGCTACTACCAGCCGCCATTCCTTTCTTGTATTTAAGCAGGAATAGGCACAGATAGAGTAGTTTTGTGTGGGGTCAGCAAAAAAGAAAAAAGAAAAAATTGTGGGTCCATCAGGACGACATGACTATCTCACCCAAAAATAGACTTTTCCCTTTGCTCAAAATCGTTTTTTTGGGCTCAGCCATGTCGTCCTGATGGAAGCTTACCAGAGAATTAACTTGAAAGTACTATATCTGTGGGTTTGTGTAAGCGCCTTTTACTTTGAATGGGTTCCTTATCTGGTCTGATAGACCTGTATATGACATTACCGTTATCTGTCATATCCCCTAAGTTTGGAATTGGCTTAGGGCTTCCTGCCCCCTGCAGGGAAAGTGTCGATTTCGACTATAAGGATTCAAAGTTTGTATATCCGTAAGAACAAAAGGGAAACTTTCTAGAGGTTACCTTTCATGCCTTGGACATCAGTGCTGATTCAAGGTTTCTATTTATAGGAATAGAATAAAACTCTTGGTTGCTGTATTTTCACCAACTCAGGATAAAATAAGACGCAGCTATATTTTTTATATTTTATTTTTTTGGCTCAAGCCATGACGTCCTGATGGAAGGTTCCTTTAGTAGCTTCCCAAGGGTATATATGACTAGAGTGATATTCCCAGAGAATCAAACCAAAGGTTTCACAGAATTCTAACTTCTGGTGCGAGTACCCTTAAGATTAATCTCAAGGGTATCGTATATAATCAGGGGACGTATTCTTGACACGCCACATGGCAATCTGCACTCCGAATAGCCTTTACACTTCGATTGGGATACGTGGCAGAATTAGAAGGGTAGCCGCAATAGAGGTTACCCTGGTTCCCCTACTACTATCGTATCACAACCGCGCCAACTCCCTCTGGTTGTCATTCCTTGTAGCGTTGAGCATGGTGCTACAGATACAGTAGTTCAGGGAGGGAAACCGTGAAGATCTTTTCATAGAAAAGAAGGGTGGGTCCACCAGGACGACATGGCCATCTCACCCAAAAATAGATTTTTCGCTTCGCTCAAAATCCGTTTTTTGTGCTCAAGCCATGACGTCCTGATGGAAGCATACCAGAGAATTAATGTATCTGCGGATTTTCATCAGTGCCTTAACCTTGGGACAATATTTCTACGGCCAAAAGGGCCAATTGAGACAAATGATGTTACCGTTATCCGTCATTATCACTAAGCATAACAATGTTAGTGCTTCCTGCCCCCTACAGGGAAGAGTCATTTTTAGACGATAGAAAAGGGGCCTCAAGGTAGCATATATTGTATGAACAAACATAAGTATACACTGAGAATACAAACGGTCTCAAGGCTTGTATATATTGCGGAACCAATATCAGTGTCCTCATCCGTTGTTTGTAAGCATACAATGATATGAGAAATACTTACATGAGTAAGTCAAGGAACTCTGGCATCTTAAACATGCAATTGTTGGGCGAATTAGGACGCAACTGCATTTTAATAGACATTTATTCCTAATAAATGACTACATGCTAAATGAATGTAGCATTATAAGGAAATTATACAAGAGACATACACAGAAATTAATGTTCCCTTTTTTAAAAGGGGAAAATTGATGAGTGCCACTCTCAGACTGAAGAAAAGCTCTTTTAACAAGACTTTTCTTTATAATTTCTGTACATGAAATAGTCTAACAGCACTGTGTACTATGTACACACGGCACTAGTGGTATCCGTATAATTTCACACCTGAGATTCTGAACAGATTTGGTGTTACCATGGCAACACTTATTCAAAGGGAGGTCAAACGAAAAATGCTGACCCCTTCTCCTTTTAATTGATAGTCCCAATCAATTTACTGTTCATCGCAGAGCTAGACGACAGGGTCCAAAATAGCACCTGCCGCCACCACATAATGCTTCAATCCATAGACTTGCTTAGCATAGTGTCTGTAAGACACACTGGACAACCTCCAATCAGTAAATTAGCGAAGAGGCTGAAGTCCACACACTGAAAGGTTCAGTGATGAAGCAACTTTTCTCGGATCTTAATCTGCAGGAGTACTGTCAGGATCCGCTCCGCGAATAAGGTAGGTGAGCTTCGCCCTCAGTTACAGGGATAGTCTGATCCAAAGTTTTCTCCTGTAAAGAGCTGTTTCTCCTGAAGTCTGAAGTTCTATGAAGATAGACCTTAGACACTCTAGCAGACCTAGAGAGACAGCTTCCTTCAGAGGGCAGATTCTCCAGGAACCCCACCTCTTAGTGGGTAGGTCATCCTTAGTGAGAAAGGTTGGATCAGGAAAGAGATGGTTCTCCCACTTAATGTGTCCCTCATCCCCAGATAGGGCCACTATTTCACTAACTCTAGCCCCAGAGGCTATAGCGAACCGAAAAATAACCTTTTAGGTTAGATCTTTGAGGGAACAATCCTCATTGTTCACAGGTGAGGCATAATGTAGGACCTTGTCCAAAGACCATGAGATGGGCTTTAGTGGCGCTGTAGGCCTAAGCCTGCACATGTTTTCGGAATCTTATTGAAGATTTCATTCGTCAGATCCATTTAAAGGGCATATAGAAGAGGTCTAGTCGGGGCTGACTTGCACATAGATATTGGTTCATGGATCCAAAGATCCAATCAAGTGACCTCTCTCGCAAAGTCGGTCCTACCCTTGGTGCTTACTCAAGGGTTTATATGGGGACAAGGTCGAAGAACTAGACTACTCATAGTATCCAAGGATACACTGCCTTCTTTCTCAAAGGCCATCGTGCTGTTGGCCGCCAGACCTTGAATATAGGGGTGGATAGAGAAGGACAGGCAGAAGATCATGATATTGCTTTCAGTCCCTATTGCTTTACAAAGCAGCTTACTTTTCCCAAGAAGACTCGTATTGTCTTCTAGTTGACTAGACTTGTATTCTTCAAGGAATTCTATTTTGCCCTTTGAGATCCCTGAAGGGATCAGGTGTACTGTGATAAATCGAAGGCAGAAAACTTCTGAACCTCCTGGATAATCCTAGGTGCATAACTAGGACCAGCCTCAGCCTCAGTTCCTTCATTTCAGGGAACGGGGTGTTCTTGGGCTACCTGGGAGCCAACAGAGCCCCTCTTCCTTGGAAGGGTCTCAACATGTAGAGGGCTTTCCGGAGGAAGTTTGATGGGCTGAACAGGAATTTCTAAGTCCATCACTTCTATTCTAGAGACATGATGTCTGTTACCTCCACTAGAGGATCCTCGTATGGGGCTATATATCTAGATAGTATCTTGATGACGCTCGTGTTGAAGAGAACGATCTGCAGCTCGGGGACTTGTTCCCATCAGGGAGGGAATGGGTCTGCGTCCGTGTACCATTCCAACTCTATTGGGTTGAACCCGAGAAGAGCATCCGCTGTCACCTTGCGGATCATTTATAAACGAGCTGCTGATAGGCGCCATTTCCTTAAGGAAGGGATGGCTAACATTCCCTAATGAAATGAGATGTCCCTTATCCTCGACAGTTTTGACACCTCATTATCGCTTTGATGCCCCAGATCAGCCTGAGGAGGTCTGATCTATGTGGAGGAAGTTTATCCAACCATTACAGGGCTAAAATGGACTACGGGCCCGTGGCCTTTGGTCATTGTAGGGTAAGCGAAGAGGGAATGACCATCATTGGTCCTATTAGATCTCTTCGAGCGTTTGATGCGTATCTTCTCCAGCCTCTTAACGCATCTTACAGCTGTGCACATAGCACTGGGTCTGTCATTATCGTGAACTGGAGAGAGTTTAAAACTCCTCCCTGTTAGCGTCATGGAATCCTGGATGATTACAATAGTCTCTTGGCAGACCTTACGATCTCCTTTTACATCCCCAAGGGAAAGGAGCGTTAGGGTGACCGCAGGTTTCGATGAATTTATAAAAACATTGAAGCCCCTGAGCTGGAGAGAATCGAGACTTCTTGAAGTTATTTTGCATCCCCGATGTTCCGGGGCCGGATCATCTCCATGGATGCTCATAGACAGTCGTTTCAGGTGCTGCCTACCCCAGCCTGTCGTCCAGGGCCATTGTTGCCTGAACTCTTTCTAGGCTTGGTTTCGCTTAACTGTGTCTGCTAATTCCGTGTAGATCCTAGGACTGAATCTAGTCCGACGAGAATCTTGTCTAGGATATATGTTATCTTCTGTATCTTGGATCCTATGTAGTAGTGGCGGGGGTGACTGACTGGAAGTTGCCGATAGACATCTTTCAGGTCTGGCCAGACTGTCAACACCCCTTACTGAATAAGGTCCTTATGTTCAGAAGGATTAGCATTCTGAACTTGCTTTTTTATTGGAACTTGTTGAGTGTCGCCAAGTCCAGAATGACTCAGAGTTTTCTTGAGTCCTTCACGTGAACACTAAACAGCCTTCCTTGGAAATTGATGGACTCTACTTTCCTTACCGCTAGTATGCTCTAGAGCTCTAAGGTACAACCTTCTAGGGGATTTGGAATGTAGGAAGAGTTGACAAAAGGATGGTGGAGGTATGTCCATTTCCATTCTAGTCTCATCTTGGTTAGGCCTTGGACCCAAGGATCAAAGGTCCAGCGATCCAGGAGGAACTTCCCTCCTACCAGAAGCGTCTGTTTGCTTCGCATGATCAGAAGGTGTACATATCTGACCATCCAGACAGTATGATATTCTTTTGTGCTCAGAAACTTTGGTTTCTAATATGAGGCACTCATCTGAGCTCCTTATAACTGGTTTTAAGAAGCCAATAATGTTGAAACGTTATGCCATCCCTAGGGCCAGGGGAATGGCGGTGTATATTAGGACCGAGTACCCTGCTTCTCATAAGTCCTGCTATCAATGTGGATGTCATGAGATTCAGGTAATAAAAGTTTGTGGCAGGCATAACAACTTTTATTTGTGTTCAATCTACCGGAATCCAGACATAGATGATTCTATCTTCGATTGTCTTCTTACCATTATGGCTAAGATACAAGAAGATGATAGAAAGGCTTCTTTTGTCTTTGTTGGTGATTTTGATGCTCACCATAGGGAGTGGTTAAGTTCTATCTCTCCTACCGATCGCCATGGCTTAAGAGCTTTAGACTTTGCCTCTGAATCAGGCTGTGAGCAAATCATAAATGAAGTTACTCACAGGTCTGGTAATTGCTTGGACCTCGTATACACTGACTCCCCTGGTGTTATAACTAGTAAGGTTGGTTCTCCAGTCGGGACATCTGATCATGCCTTGATTTCATTATTAGTGAAGACTGAGCAGCCTGTCCCTGATATATCATATTCTTGTAAAATTTATATGAAATCCCAAGCAGACTGGAATGGGATTTTACATGATCTTTTGTGCTTGAATTGGTCACAATTATATAATAGTGTAGATCCTGTTGTCCCTTTGAATGAGAATCTAGTCAACATAATTGATAGGCGTATCCCTTCTCGTGTGCTAAGGTACCGAGTGAAGGACAAACCGTGGTTCAATGATGATTGTAGACGTGCTTATTTGGAGAAACAGGAGGCCTATCATCTTTGGAAGGGTAACAGATCAGATTTGACCTGGAACAACTATACTCAGCTTCGAGCTTTTGCTCAGGGAGTTTATGCCTCAACTGAAAAGGAGTACAATTTAACCATAAAAGAAACACTTTCTGGTACAACTCAGGAACATAAATGGTGGTCTACCCTTAAATCTGCACTCTTTGGTGTAGATGCAACAGTTCCTCCTTTACTTAAACCAGATAGCTCAGTCACTCACTGTCCAAAGGAAAAGGCAACCCTTTTGGCTGATGTTTTTGACAGTAAACAGAGTAATGAAAAACTTGAACTTCCTCATTCCTGTTTTCCTGAGGCTAAACTAACTAGTTTAGCTTTTCGATCTCGTGAGATTAAAGCTCTGTTGATGGACCTTGATGCTTATGGAGGTGTAGACCCAAATGGTATTTTTCCTTTGTTTTTTATAAAGACAGCAGATTTCTTAGCTCCAAAGTTATCTGTTATTTTGCGCAAGTTAGCAAGAAGAGGAGCTTTTAGCACTAGTTGGAGAATTGGTAATGTTACTCCTCTATGTAAATGTGTTTGTGGTAGCTCAAGTCCCACTGATTACCGCCCAATTTCCATAACTCCCATATTATCTAAAGTTTTTGAACGTCTTCTGGCAAAACGTCTTAATAGGTTTGCTGAAGGTAATCATCTACTCCCTAGTTTGCAATTTGGTTTTCGTAAAGGCCTTGGAGCATGTGATGCCCTTCTTACAATCTCCAATGCTGTACAGAAATCCCTTGATTGTGGTCGGGAAGTTCGTATGATTGGCCTTGATTTTAGTGCTGCCTTTGACCGTGTTAATCATGAGGCCCTTGTTTTCAAACTGAAACAGTTGGGAGTGGGTGGGTCGTTTCTTAGCATTGTTATTGATTTTTTAAGTAATAGATCTCAAAGAGTTGTTGTTGATGGGCACCATAGTGATTATAGGAATGTGATATCCGGTGTTCCACAGGGTAGTGTTCTTGGCCCATTACTTTTCATACTATATACACATGACATGTGGTTTGGCCTAGAAAACAAGCTTGTTGCATATGCAGATGATGCTACTCTCTTTGCATCAATTCCATCCCCTGAATGTAGATCTAGGGTTGGTGAATCCCTTAATAGAGATTTAGCTAGAATTAGTGCATGGTGCAAATTATGGGGTATGAAGTTGAATCCTAACAAAACTCAAAGTATGATTGTAAGTAGGTCAAGGACGGTGGCTCCTCAACATCCGGATCTCAGTATTGATAATGTTTCTTTAAATATGTATGACTCTTAAAATTTTAGGTGTGATTCTCGACAGTAAATTTACTTTTGAGAAACATATAAGGTCTGTGTCTTCTTCAATTGCACAAAAAATAGGCTTATTGAGAAAGTCTTTCAAGATTTTCGGTGATCAATCTATTCTGAAGAAGTGTTTTAATTCTTTCATTCTACCTTGTTTTGAGTATTGTTCTCCTGTCTGGTGTTCAGCTGCTGATTCTCATCTTAATTTGTTGGACAGAAACTTACGGTCTATTAAATTTCTTATTCCTGATCTAGATATTAATCTCTGGCACCGTCGTTCAATTAGTTCATTATGCATGTTGCATAAGATTTTTCATAACTCTGACCATCCTTTGCATTCAGGTCTCCCTGGACAGTTCTGTCCTGTTCGTAATACTAGGCAGGCAGTTAATTCTAATAGCCAGGCCTTCTCCATCACGAGGCTCAATACTACGCAGTACTCTAGAAGTTTTATTCCAGCTGTTACCAAGTTGTGGAATGATCTTCCTAATCGGGTGGTTGAATCAGTAGAACTTCAAAAGTTCAAAGTTGGAGCAAATGCTTTTTTGTTGACCAGGCGGACATGAGTCTTTTATAGTTTATTTATGACATATTTGTTTTTGATGTTGTTAATGGTTTATATGTGACATGTCTGTTTTGACGTTGTTACTGTTTTTAGAATGATTTATTGTTAATTTGTTCTCTTCATATATTTATTTCCTTATTTCCTTTCCTCACTGGGCTATTTTTCCCTGTTGGAGCCCCTGGGCTTATAGCATCTTGCTTTTCCAACTAGGGTTGTAGCTTGGATAGTAATAATAATAATAATAATCTGTGGAACAACGGTCATTGTAACTGTGGGATGCTGTTTAACATCCCAAGGAGAACTAAGAAACCTTCCCGTCCTCCTTTTAGGTCATACCTGACCGTTTGTCTATATCAGCTTCTCAGTGTTTCATTGTAATAAAAGATTCCTTTCTATTGTATAAAGCTTAGGATAAGTACGCTGGAAAAGAATAGGAGAGAGACATACGTGTGAATCCTTCCAGCCAACTGCTGCGGCCCTCCTAATTATTGATTCTAGGGCATCCCCTTTTAAGAAGGGCCCGATGGAAGATTCTAGCCCATAAGGATAGAGTAGCGTAAGCAGCGCCTACATCCAGGGAATTAATAATGTGAATCAAAGAGGCTGATGAAGAGTCAGCATAAGGAAAAAAAAAAGGGGGGGAGTGTATCCCCCAAATCAGGTAGGTCTCAGCAAGAGGTTGTGCTTAGAATCACAGCGTACTGGAAAACCATTCTATTGTATGCTTATGTACCAAAGATTTCTGTCTGTGATATGGTCCTATACTATAGATGTACAGGGTATTGTATACACCTATACAACTGGCATATTACTGTCAAGGCTAGTACTTGGGGGTAAGTTAACTGGCACAGTACTTCAGTACCGATATGGCTAGCAGTTCTCCGGCATGTCAGTGACTTGTCGGCTGTCAGTGGGTCGCTGACAGAAGTCACACCATCCTAGCCAGTATTCAATGTGACTGGGTAGTGGTGAAAACTATATGCATAGTCAGCAGCCCTCTGAACCATTGGTGACCCCTTGGGCTGTCGGCAGTCTGCCGGTTATCGGCGGGCTGCCGATTGAAGGCATACCAACTCAGCTATTGACTGGGTGGTGACCAAGGGCACATACTGCCGGCTCTCGGCGGCAGAGTCAGATGTGACAGTGAATTAATGACTGCCGTCGTTGTTATCACTACAAGGTCTGGCCTGATTGTAATGTCTCTGCCTGGTGTTTGCCAGTCGGGAGTTCGAGTCTTGCTCAGAATCATTAGTGCCGTTAGTATCTGCAACCTTACCATCCTTGTGAGGTAAGGTTGGGGGGTTTGGGGGAGCTTGAAGACCTTAAAACTTTTAAAAGAAACACTAAATTGCCAGTTATCGAGATGAATAAGTGAAATCTTCGGTCCAATTCCCGTAGAGTTTCCGAATTTTTGCGAGTTCGCAACTGAACCGCATTTTTGTGATAACTTCTGAAACCAAACCAACCGTAGTTCGACAGCTTGAGACTGCCATCGTGTATGCACTGGCAAGGAAGAGGCGGTGGGGGGGGGGTGTACCCCCATCCTCACCTCCTCTCCTCGAACTGGAGTGGAGAAAGGAGGGATAGGGGACAGGATGTACTTTAGGAAGCTGTAAAATAGGTAGGTATGGTTTCGGAGAGATTTTAGAAATCTCACACCCAAATGTGTGAATGTTAAAAGCTGTATACCAGATTCTATCAACTTGGGTTTTTCGAGACCTTCGACAGTATGGTCTGGCCTACTTACAGGTCAGAGGGTCTCAGACGGGGTTGGGGATTTGGAAATAATATTGCTGGGGGCATGAACCTGCATGTATTATGTCCGTGAAAATACTCACTCTTATAACTGCAAAAGACTGCGATGCATCATCTGGTGTCCCTCCTGTAAGGAAAAGAGAACAGAATTGAGTATTCAATTGATTATCACACTGATAAACAATTTGCAAAATTCATCTTTTGACAAAAATAGCTTAGGACAGAAAGCTATAAAGAGATAGCGGGAGACACATACCCGTGTATCCCCTACGAGCCAATGCTGTTACCTCCCCTCAGTATTAAGATAAGGAAATTCCTCCAACTGGGGAATTCCCCGGTAAAAAGGGGGGTCGAACACCTAGGTGTAAGGAAGTGTACAAAGCACTGTCCCCCCTTATACTTACACTGTGAGGTGAGGAGGACTGATTTCACAATCAGAGTATCGAAGGAATGCCATTCTTTCGATATAGGAGCGGTACCAGCAGAAGCTCGCACAAGGGTACCCAAGATATGTTGATTAGAAAAGATAAAAGACATATATTTGTGTATCCCAACCAATCTATTTGCTGTGACCTCCCTTACAATATTAAATCAGGGAGTTTCCTGATCAGGGAAACTCAGGGATAAGGCCTCTCCCCTTTAAGGGTTAGAGGTGTCACACCACCAGCCCTTTACGAAATTTAATATTGTAGGGTAAATGGAAACTGATTTCAAATCAGAATATTGACGAAATATTATTCTATCAATATATTGGGTTCAGCAAATACCTGGGCAGGGATACCTAAGATATATTGGAAATAACTACAAGTATAATATATACGTTAGTTTTCCATCTGGCGTATATACTATACTGCAAATATACTGACTACCTGTATAGACATATACTGTAGTTCAGCCGGCATGTTGCCGGATTAGCTAGCTCTTGCCGGAGCATCTAGCATGCTAGATAAGAGAGAGAGAGAGAGAAAGCATGGTGTGAAGGCTATCTATTACTGTGTACAGTATACAGTAATAAAGGATGTAAAAGTCTAATTTTACTGCCTTTCTCCAAAAAGAAGGTTCAAATGGAAGGGGAGAATGTAACATTCAGGCTTCCATCTAGCCACAGTACTATTGCCGGCTTACCACTGTAGGCCAGCCTCCGGCAGCACTAGTACAGTCTGCATGCTACTGACTAAGTCAGTACCTATCTGTGCCGGTCTACTGCCGGCCAGAGCAACACGCCGACAACAGAAGTTGTGGCCAGCAGTTCAAGGGAGAACTGGAGAAGCTTGATGACAAAAGGGACCTCCCACACACAGCCGTCATGGCCGCCGGAAGCCGTCAGTCGCCGACAGCCGTCAACCGGCAACCCACCTGCAATGGTAATGTTGCAGGACGCTGGCTCAGGAAAGACAATGGCTTGGCCATCGTAAAAGAACAGAGGGGGAGGGGGAGGGTCCTATATGAGGTATGGGAGGGGCTGGCAATATTGCCGGACCTACACACCTTGAAGAAACTCTGTTTCAGTACTGGCACAACCCCAAACGGCAGGAGAATCTTCTATTCTCCAGCTTAGGAGGTACTAATACAGTTGAAGGGAACCGCAGTCCATGCCATTCCTCTCAACAAGGGAGAAACAGAGTTCCAATGCCGGCGCCATCCTAGGCCACAAGAGTATACTACTCCACAGCCTAGGGTCTGCGAGCATAGGACTAGTCTACCAGACCACAGGGAGAAGGTGGCGGCATCATGCAACCACTTCAGGTGTAATCTAGGGAGGGCTAGCCTCCTATGCCGGCAGTTCAGCCGGCAGGGGAATGCAATCACCCCGCCGACCGACTGCCGACAAAAGACTAAATACTCTGAGGTTCTGATCGAATCCCAAAACTTGCCGTCTGCTGTTAAGGGATGAGACAGAAAAACTCTAGGCTAGTCATGCTTGAATTCGAAATTCAAGGTCGACTCAGAGAGTTGTAGACTAAGGCTACCCATAAATCTCTATTCGAGACTAGTAACAGCTAATATAATTCCCGGAGATATCAATCTCCAAAGAAAGATAACCGATACACAAGGGTAACCGGGGAAATGTCGAAAGTATATATGGTCTAGGTTGGGTACCTAGACAAGGCGAGATCTCGGTTACCTAAAATCACCAAAACTCTGACATATACGATCAACACAGAAAAGGGAAAATTATGCATATAAATATCTTTACAATATAAAATGCCTAAATAGCTTTCATGATAACAATTAATGATATTAAAACCGGAAATGTCGTTCTGCTAACTAAAAAACACATGCCCAATGAACGAATGCGCCTATGGCGACACCGGTGACCGGCGTAGATCCAAACACAATAAGTACACTAATTTCATTGTGAGGCTGGAACTAAAATACATATTGTAAAGAATAAATACTCAACTTTCTGGATGGAGAAAGAAGCCGTTGAAAGCATAAAGATTCCCTTGAAATCGATCGAAAATGTCAGATAAACAGGGAACACCACCATAGCGAGTCGTTACAAATAAAGGAATGACCGCCAGAGGGAGTTGGCGGGGTTGTGATACGATAGTAGTAGGGGAACCAGGGTAACTTCTATTTAGGCTACCCTTCTAATTCTGCCACGTATCCCCCTCGAAGTGTAAAGGCTATTCGGGGTGCAGATTGCCATGTGGCGTGTCAAGAATACGTCCCCTGATTATATACGATACCCTTGAGAGTAATCTTAAGGGTACTCGCGCCAGAAGTTAGAATTCTGTGAAACCTTTGGTTTGATTCTCTGGGAATATCACTGTAGTCATATATACCCTTGGGAAGCTACTAAAGGAACCTTCCATCAGGACGTCATGGCCATCTCACCCAAAAATAGATTTTTCGCTTCGCTCAAAATCCGTTTTTGGGCTCAGGCCATGTCGTCCTGATGGAAGGTTCCTTTAAGTAGCTTCCTAGGGTATATTTGACTACAGTGATATTCCCGGACAATTTACCTTTAGGTCTCCAGAATTCTAACTCCTGGCGTGAATATCCTTAAAGTTTCCTTTAAGGATATCGCATAATATCAGGGGATATATATCTTGATACGACACATAGCAATCTTCACCCCGAATAGCGTTTTCGCTTCGAGGGGGAAAGTGGCAAAAATAGAAGAGGAGCCGTTATCAAGGTACCCTTCCTCCGTTACTACTTTGAGTATCTAGATGGCGCCATCGTTGCAGCCATGTTTATTCCTCTATCTGTAGCGATCTCATTCGGTGATTTTCCCGGTTGCTCTCTCGTTACTTTTGGATTATTTGGATTTATCATGCAATATCCAGCCTCTTCTGCCTCTGGAAAGTTGAGTATTTGATCCTTACATTGTATAAATTTTAGCTCTTGCCTCAGTGAAATCAAGTCAAATTAAGTTAAACTTAGTGGAAGAGCTGTTGCCTGAACTGGAGGCGTCATGGGCGCTGTCGTTCGTAACGCATGAGTTATTTAGTTAGCCAGAACGACTTTCCCGGTATAAATAGCATGAATAAAGATAGCTATTTATTCCTCATTGCTAGGAGTTAATTATATTATGCTGATAGTATTTGTAATAGTTTCGCCGATTTAGGTAACCGAACCTTGCTTATGCTAGGCTTCCTAGCCTAGACATTTTAGTTTACTTCGTGCATGATATAATAGATATTTTTGGGCTCAGGCCATGTTGTCCTGATGGAAGTTCCTTTAGTGTAGCTTCCTAGGGTATATTTGACTACGGTGATATTCCCAGAGAATTTACCTTAAGGTATCCAGAATTCTAACTCCTGCAGCAAATATCCCTAAATAAACTTAACCAGGGATATCGCATAATATCAGAGGACGTATTCATGACACGCCACATAGCAATCTACACCCCGAATAGAATTAACACTTCGAGGGGTCAAAGTGGCAAGAAAACGAAAAACGAGAATGAAAGGAGAGCCGCTAACAAGGCACCTCTCCTATCTCGCTTCGAGTGTGTACATAGCGCCGCCGACGGGGCCATCTGCATTCCTTTTTACGTAGCTCAACAACTCGGTGTTTTTCCCTGTGTTTTCTCTTAAATCTTGGATTATTTCAACCTTATGATGCTTTCTCCAGCCTCTTCTGCCTCTGGAAAGTTGAGCATTATCTTTATTATGTATAAATGTAAGCTCTTGGTGTTTTTAAAATATATCGATAGCGATATTAACGTTACTAGAGCTGTTGCCTACCGGAGGCGTCCTGGACGCTGTCGCTCGCCATGCGTGAGTCATTTAGTTAGCCAGAGCGACGTTCCCGGCCCTTATGCTTTAATAATTCTAGCTATTTAGCTTTACAATAGGAATTCTTTATATGATGCCGTTAGTATTTCTGTTTCGGCGATTGAAATACCGATCCTAGCCTACGCTAGGTTTTGGAGCCTAGGCGTTTGGCCCTAGTACTTCATGCATGATATACAGATTTCCGAGTGTTTTAAAATTTATTGAAGCTATAGGCAGTTTTATACATATAAGATATTGTTGATATTTTCTTCCAAGATCGTATACGAGAGAGTTTCGGTGATTTAGGTAATCGATTCTCTTCGCGCCTAGGCTAGTAGCCTATGGAGCCTTAGTATACTTTCGCACACTCCCCGGTTGCTCTTTTCTCCTCGGAGATTAAGCGCAATCCCTTTTCCCTCTGTTTTAAGCCTTAGGCTTAACCCTAATGGTTTTTCTGAATAAACATTTGAATATAGCTATATTAGGGTGTTTCTGTTCTTTCCTGTTTCCAGAGAATCTGGCTTCAGGAGGGGGCAGGACATCAGAGTATTTGGTCTGGGTCTGTTTCTTTCTAGCATAGAGAATGAGATTCCTTTGCTAGGCCAGGGGCAGACATAGGAGGCTTAGCCTCCCTAGACCACTTCTGAAGGTTTCTGTACGAAATGATTCCTTCTTCTAGTGATCTAGCAGACTAGTCCAGTGTTGTTGTTCTCAGTTTGAAGGATAAGATTCTTCTTTCCCTTGTGAATAACAACACCAAACTTTGTTTTAGTACTGAGGGAGATGGCAAGTATTGCCGGCCTCCTTCCCATGATTACCCCTAGGCTAGGATGAGCTTTCTTGACCGTGGGGTGATCTCTTACTAAAGCAGAGTTTGCAGGACCCTCTTCTCCCCTTCCCCCCCTATTCTTAGTAATGGCCTAGCCATTACATCTCTTGGCCGTCGTTCTACATTTGTACCTAGTATAGGTTAAGATGTGGAGCTGACTCAGTCCTTTGCCGGCCGGCAAGTTTGTGCGACCTAACTTCTGTACAGTGTTCCCCAGACCTCCCTTGGTCTCACATCCATGTCTGTCAGTAGAGCCAGGCGGCGTTGGATAGAAGGAAGCCTGCATTTCACATTCTCCCCTTCCTTATGTTCACTCTTTCTGGATGCAGGGCTGTAAGGCAGTGCCGTCTTATATCCTTACATCTATTCTGTTTCTCTTATAGTGTTTGTACCCTAGCCCGACTGCCGGCTTAAGTGGCCAGCAGCCGGGCAGGTGGAAGTTCTCTGGTTCCTTTTTACTGCTGGCCGGCATAGGTAGCATACCATTGCCGGCCGGCAACAGAAGCACACCATAAGATCTGCCGGCCGCTACGATTAGCGGCCGGCAGCCGGGTGCTAGAATTTGTAGTTGCCGGCCGGCACACATATCTGAACCAGCGATCTTCCACCCAGTAGTCTAAAGGTAGTATACCTTGGAACTATTTTAAGGTACGTGCTGGCCGGCATGTTATATTGTATACAGTAGCCAGTATTTTTACAGTATAGTATATACTGCATGGAGAAAACTATAGTATAGAATATATTATAACACTAAGTTTTTCCAACATTCTTGTGTTGTCTTGTACAGCCTTTTCTGAGACCGTACGGATGAAGAAAGTGAGTTCTTTCTTTATTAACTATCCAGTATATTAAAATTATTTATATTGGTGTGAGCTACACCTACATTTTCCTTTGGAAATACTTTGATGGTTATTCTAGAATAAGATTAACCAAAAAATTTTATTATCTGGAAGGTTACAGCAATTGGCTGGGCAGGAAATACAAGTGTGTGTCTTTCCTTCTTTCCTTTGTAGCTTAGTTATTTTAAGCTATATATCTTTTAACATTAGTTATCCAATGATATGTTTTTCACTTGATACTCATGGAATTTCTTCTCTTTACAGGAGGACCATCCAAAATGCGGGAGCATGTTCTGCAACGTCCGCAGTAAGAACTTCTGTGGACGAGTTGTGCAGGAGGCATGCAGCATGTGCAGCCTCCAAAGATGATCTCCGGTATTGGGACCCGCAGTTATGTACGATATGCACTAACCTGATTACCGAGGCGTTTGACGCCCCTAAGTCGGCGGAGTCAAGGGACGCAGCGAGGGAAAAGCTTCGAACCTGGGTGAGGGGCTTCCAGAAGAATACTTCTGGCCCCTATCTTCCAAGCAAGAAGATGAGGGCTTATCTTTTCCCCAAGACATCAGCGGATGCAGTGATTCCCCAGCCTCAAGCGGAGATACCTCTAGTTCAGATTCCGGTGGATTCTGAAGTCTCGGACGCACTACAAGACATCCAACTGGACGATAGGATATCCGAGGTGTCCGAGTACACTGAAAAGGACCTTCTGGCAGAAGACCAAGAAGAGGAGCTGACCCAGGCTCCGGATACTGAGGAGGAAGAAATCGACGAGGGGTCGGTTACTCTGGTTCAGGCCCCTGAACCTGTTCCTTCAACATCGTCTGCTATCCCAGATGATCTGGGAAGGACTCTTTCTTCCATCGTTGAAATGATTCAGCAGATGCAGAAGAAGAATGATGAGAAGGAAGCTGCAATGAAGTTGGAGATGCGGAGACTTGCAGCATCACGTGGGCCCCAGAAGCTCAACGTGAAGGACCTTCCTTTGTGCTCGGATGCCAATCCTTGGAGGTATGCTGAGTACATGCCTATGACAACAGGAAAGATTGTCATTTCGGAGAAGTTGGGCTCAATTCCCTTCGAAGAAGTGGAATTCTGGCCCAACAAGGAGTCTTACTCGGACTGCTATGTCCGTCTTAGGAAGGAGCCAGCCTCAAAGGAAGAGACGGAGCCGAAGGAGGTCATAGATTTTGACCATAATAAAGCAAAAACTTTACTATCAAGCTCAATGAAGGAGAGGGGCTTCACAAAATCATAGGTACCTGCTTTGAGTAAGAAGCATCCTTCCTTTGTGGCCTCTCCTACCAGAGCCTTCCCCTTTATGGAGAAGGGATTTAAGGCTGTTTTGAAAGCGGTCGAGGCAGGTAAACCATGTCCCTCCTTGAAGGAGTGTAAACCTCTGTCCTTGACCTTACCCATGGACCAGAAAGACTGGAAGGACGTCCATCTTACCTTCTCAGTCGGGAAGTTGAAGGCCGATATTGCCGGACGTCAGTTCGGTGAAGACCTCCCGAAGCTGTCTGATTTTCTCTTGCTTAGGGAGCAAGAGACAAAAGAGAGACTTGCCACTTCAATGTCTCTACAAACGACTCTGGAGACGATGGCAAGTGACCCCAAAGCTCAAGATATATTTATGGTAGTGGCCAAAACCCATCTGGCCACAGTGACAAAGGACCTCTATAGTTTCGTCAAAGCTAGGAGAGCTTGTAGGGAGTTCGTGTTTGCCTCGGCTGTGGTGAGGCACGAACCGAGGAAACTAATCTCCTCTTGCATTTGGGGTAAAGACCTCTTCCCTAGCGAAGAGGTAGTGGATAAGGCCGCCACAGAAAATAGAAACCTTCTCCAGAAGTGGGGCCTATCTCTTAAAAGAAAATCTTCCCCAGATGAGGGTCCCCAACCAAAAAGGAAGACTAAGAAGCCTAGGCTACCCTCTCTGCCAGCCAAACCGTACAGACAGCAACAGCAGCAACTCCCCATGACCGCAGTGGCCCAGATGGTGGCACAAACCCCGACCACGTACCAGTTGGTACCCCAAGCCATGACAACGCAGTCTCCGGCATTTAACCCAGCATTCGAAAGGCAGTCTACTACCTTTCGTCCAAGAGCTAGAGGATCAGCCAGAGGTTCGTCTAGACGCTCCTCAAGGGGAAGGGGATTCAGGGGAGGACGCGGTCAAGGAGGCAAGGCCTCAGGTCAACAGCAGCAGAAGTGAAACGCTTCCGGTAAGAGGGAGACTTCATCTTTTTCGGGATCGTTGGACCTTCGATCCCTGGGCCCACAGCCTAATCAAGAATGGACTGGGTTGGAGCTGGTACAGCACTCCATCTCCGTTCCCACAATTCTTCCAACACTCTACCCCCGTTCTGGAAGAATACATCCGAGAACTCTTGGAGAAAAGAGTAATCCGAAGGGTAAAGTCCATCAAGTTCCAAGGAAGGCTGTTTTGTGTTCCAAAGAAGGACTCAGAAAAACTCAGAGTCATTCTGGACTTGTCGCCACTCAACAAGTTCATAGTGAACTACAAGTTCAAGATGCTAACACTCCAACACATAAGGACCTTACTACCCAAACGGGCATTTACCGTCTCCATAGACTTGTCAGACGCTTATTGTCACATTCCAATCAGTCGTCACCTCTCCTCCTACCTAGGATTCAAGCTACAACGAAGACTCTTTGCCGTCAGAGCCATGCCATTCGGGCTAAACATAGCCCTGAGAATCTTCACGAAGCTTGCGAACGCAGCTCTCCAACAATTACGACTAAAGGGAATCCAAGTAGTGGCCTACCTGGACGACTGGCTGGTGTGGGCAGCATCCAAGACAGAATGCATGCAAGCTTCCCAACAGGTGATCCAGTTCCTGGAACATCTAGGTTTCAAGATCAATAGAAAAAAGTCTCGGCTTTCTCCATCTCAAAAGTTTCAGTGGCTGGGAATCCACTGGGACTTACTGTCACACCAACTTTCCATCCCTGTAAAGAAGAGGAAAGAAATACAGTAGCAGGTTCTGTCAAGAGACTTCTGGAATCCAAAAAGATATCAAGACGTGAACAGGAGAGAGTGCTGGGTTCTCTCCAGTTTGCCTCAGTAACAGACCCAGTGCTAAGAGCACAGCTAAAGGATGCAACCGGAGTTTGGAGAAAATATGCATCAAACGCGCGAAGAGATCTGATAAGACCAATATCGACTCGTCTACGAACGTTTCTCAAGCCGTGGTCCAAAGCCAAACAACTGAAGAAATCGGTGCTTCTTCAGCCACCTCCCCCCTCTATGACTATTCATACAGACGCCTCGAAGGAAGGATGGGGAGGTCATTCTCATCGGAAGAAGGTCCAAGGAACCTGGTCCAACCTATTCAAGAAGTTTCACATAAACTTTCTGGAAGCCATGGCAGTACTTCTTACATTGAAGAAAGTCTCCCCTCGCCACTCGATCCACATAAGATTGGTACTAGACAGTGAGGTGATAGTGAGAATCCAAGTAGTGGCCTACCTGGACGACTGGCTGGTGTGGGCAGCATCCAAGACAGAATGCATGCAAGCTTCCCAACAGGTGATCCAGTTCCTGGAACATCTAGGTTTCAAGATCAACAGAAAAAAGTCTCGGCTTTCTCCATCTCAAAAGTTTCAGTGGCTGGGAATCCACTGGGACTTACTGTCACACCAACTTTCCATCCCTGTAAAGAAGAGGAAAGAAATAGCAGGTTCTGTCAAGAGACATCTGGAATCCAAAAGGATATCAAGATGCGAACAGGAGAGAGTGCTGGGCTCTCTCCAGTTTGCCTCAGTAACAGACCCAGTGCTACGAGCACAGCTAAAGGATGCAACCGGAGTTTGGAGAAAATATGCATCAAACGCGCGAAGAGATCTGATAAGACCAATACCGACTCGTCTACGAACGCTTCTCAAGCTATGGTCCAAAGCCAAACAACTGAAGAAATCGGTGCTTCTTCAGCCACCTCCCCCCTCTATGGCTATTCATACAGATGCCCCGAAGGAAGGATGGGGAGGTCATTCTCACCGGAAGAAGGTCCAAGGAACCTGGTCCAACCTATTCAAGAAGTTTCACATGAACTTTCTGGAAGCCATGGCAGTACTTCTTACATTGAAGAAAGTCTCCCCTCGCCACTCGATCCACATGAGATTGGTACTAGACAGTGAGGTGATAGTGAGAATCCAAGTAGTGGCCTACCTGGACGACTGGCTGGTGTGGGCAGCATCTAAGACAGAATGCATGCAAGCTTCCCAACAGGTGATCCAGTTCCTGGAACATCTAGGTTTCGAGATCAACAGAAAAAAAGTCTCGGCTTTCTCCATCTCAAAAGTTTCAGTGGCTGGGAATCCACTGGGACTTACTGTCACACCAACTTTCCATCCACGTAAAGAAGAGGAAAGAAATAGCAGGTTCTGTCAAGAGACTTCTGGAATCCAAAAGGATATCAAGATGCGAACAGGAGAGAGTGCTGGGCTCTCTCCAGTTTGCCTCAGTAACAGACCCAGTGCTAAGAGCACAGCTAAAGAATGCAACCGGAGTTTGGAGAAAATATGCATCAAACGCGCGAAGATATCTGATAAGACCAATACCGACTCGTCTACGAACGCTTCTCAAGCCGTGGTCCAAAGCCAAACAACTGAAGAAATCGGTGCTTCTTCATCCACTTCCCCCGTCTATGACTATTCACACAGACGCCTCGAAGGAAGGATGGGGAGGTCATTCTCACCGGAAGAAGGTCCAAGGAACCTGGTCCAACCTATTCAAGAAGTTTCACATAAACTCTCTGGAAGCCATGGCAGTACTTCTTACATTGAAGAAAGTCTCCCTCGCCACTCGATCCACATAAGATTGGTACTAGACAGCGAGGTGATAGTGAGATGCCTGAATCGACAAGGATCGAGGTCACCTCAAATCAACCAAGTGATGTTGGCCATCTTCCGGCTAGCGGAGAAGAAGAGATGGCACTTGTCAGCAGTTCACCTTCAAGGAGTCCGCAATGTGACGGCGGACGCTCTATCCAGGCTCACGCCGATAGAGTCAGAATGGTCCCTAGACAGGATCATTCTCTTTCATCTTGAGTCAAGTCCCGGAACTGCAGATAGACCTCTTTGTGACGAAAGACAACAAGAAGTTACCTCTCTACGTGTCCCCGTACGAGGATCCTTTAGCGGAAGCAGTGGATGTTATGTCCCTCGACTGGAACAGATGGTCCAGGATTTACCTGTTTTCTTCTCACAACCTTCTACTGAGGGTCCTCGACAAACTGAGATCTTTCAAGGGGAATGCGGCAGTAGTGGCTCAAAAGTGGCCGAACAGTGTATGGTTCCCTCTGGCATTAGAACTACAGCTGAAGTTTCTACCGCTACCGGATCCAGTTTTGACTCAGCGAGTTCAGAAGTCGACTGTCTGCGCTTCATCACAGAAAACCCGGAACCTGCAGCTCATGATTTTCTCTCCCTAGCAGTGAGAAAACGTTTTGGGATATCAAGAGACAGTATAGACTTTTTAGAGGAATATAAGTCCAAATCCACCAGAAGACAATATGAGTCATCATGGAGAAAGTGGGTGTCCTTTGTCAAGGCGAAGAATCCACAAAAGATCTCGACAGACTTCTGCATATAATTCTTCATCCACCTCCATGGTCAAGGTTTAGCAGCCAACATAATATCAACGTGTAAGTCCGCCTTGACAAGACCTATTCTATATGCCTTCCAGGTCGACTTCTCTAACGACATTTTTAACAAAATTCCGAAGGCCTGTGCTAGGCTCAGACCATCAGCACCTCCGAAACCCATTTCATGGTCTCTGGATAAGGTTCTTCATTTTGCTTCATTGATGAACAATGAGAAGTGTGCTTTAAAGGATTTGACCCAAAAAGTTATATTTCTGTTTGCACTCGCTTCGAGGGCTAGAGTTAGTGAAATAGTAGTCCTCTCGAGAGAGGAAGGTCATGTTCAGTTTCTTAGATGGGGGAGAACTAAACCTTTTACCGGACCCAACGTTTCTTGCCAAGAACGAGCTACCCACCAACAGGTGGGGTCCCTGGAGAATCTGCCCTCTGAAAGAAGATGCATCTCTATGTCCAGTGGAGTGCCTAAAGGTCTATCTTCGTAGGACTTCAGACTTTAGGGGAGGTCAGCTGTTTAGGGGAGAAACATCAGGCTCAAATTTATCTCTGAAGCAACTAAGGGCGAAAATCACCTATTTTATTCGCAGAGCGGATCCAGATAGTAGATCCGCAGGTCATGATCCGAGAAAAGTTGCCTCTTCCATAAATTTCTTTAATAATATGGATTTCGAACATTTTCGCTTATACACTGGCTGGAAGTCATCCAGAGTATTCTTTAGACACTATGCGAAACAAGTGGAGCAACTGAAGAGGTCTGTGGTGGCAGTAGGTAGTGTCGTTAAACCTACTGTTTAATTCTGCAAGGAACAGTGAAATTAATTGGGACGATTAATTCAAGGGTGGGTGTGTAGTCACGGACTGTTCTACAGACTCAGTGTTAGGTCACTAAGGTGTCCTCGTTGACTGTTCCATAAACAAAGGTGAACCAAGCATAAGTGCAGACACGTGTGCCAAGCGTTTCTGACGCCAGTGTGATTGAATAGTAAGACAGACTTTAATGATTTTAATATCTCGATATTAAAAGTGGCGCATATATGTTCTTTCTTTTCAGATGAAACAATTTTTTCTGCTTACTATGATCCTTATGCTTATTTGTTGGTTATCCACTTCTTATACTTGTATAATTGCTGATTAACCTAATTTTATTTTATTGATTGTCAATAAACTAGTTCTTGTGTACCTTGCGTCTCATTCACCTGTGTCATTTTACTAGAAAATGGTTTAGCATTACTGTAAATTATGAATAATTTTAACATGAATAATCCTAAAGATTGTTCCTTTTTACAAGCAAACATTCATTGGTTTATGCTTTCCCCAAGTAGGGAAGACTTCATGCCCCATAGGGACGGTGGCGGATATACAAACTTCTTCCTATTCGGATATAAACCTTTGTCCAATCCAGTAATAGAACGGCACACCGGGGAACTTGTCGGTATTTCATATCGACACGGGTGGTTTTTTTACAAACTTTGCTTTACATAATATAGGTTGAGACCGCTATATTGGCTTGTCTGTTATTCATACATAGGTATATGTACTCCTCGAGATTTTTCCCAGAGTCTAGTATGACTCTTCCCTGTAGGGGGCAGGAAGCACTAACATGGTTTATGCTTAGATGAAATGATGTATGAAGGTAACATTTTAGGTCTCTAGGTCTATGCTGACCAGGAAATACTTTCTTAAGAGTACGGCACGATCTGAGAATCCACAGATACAGTAATGCTCTGGTATACAGTACTTCCATCAGGACGACATGGCCTGAGCCCAAAAAACGGATTTTGAGCGAAGCGAAAAATCTATTTTTGGGTGAGATAGCCATGTCGTCCTGATGGACCCGCCCTTCCTTTTTCATAAAAAGGGCTATAGGACCCCTCCCTATAATGCAGTATCTGTAGCACCTCGTGTATCGGTACAAGGAATGCAGATGGCGCCGTCGGCGGCGCTATGTACACACTCGAAGCGAGACAGGAGAGGTGCCTTGTTAGCGGCTCTCCTTTCATTCTCGTTTTTCGTTTTCTTGCCACTCTGACCCCTCGAAGTGTTAATTCTATTTGGGGTGTAGATTGCTATGTGGCGTGTCAAGAATACGTCCTCTGATGATATTATGCGATATCCCTGGTTAAGTTAATTTAGGGATATTCGCTGCAGGAGTTAGAATTCTGGATACCTTAAGGTAAATTCTCTGGGAATATCACTGTAGTCAAATATACCCTGAGAAGCTACCCTAAAGGAACTTCCATCAGGATGACATGGCTATCTCACCCAAAAATAGATTTTTTGCTTCGCTCAAAATATGTTTCCTAGTGTTATTAATTTTAAATGAAGCGATTTAGGCAATTTATACGTGTTGAGATACATAGATTGCATATAAATTTTCCTCTTCGGTGATTAAGGTAGTCGATTCTCGCTGCCTCTGGGCTACTAGCCTAGTGGCTTTAGTATACTTTCATACATGTGCCACGGTTACCCTCGTGTATCGTTTTATCAATTCAGGCGGGGATAGATATCTCCTGGAATTATGTAAAGCGATACTCGTCTCCAGTGGAGATTTATGGGTAATCCCTCCTTCCCTCTGAGTGTAGCCTTAGGCTACAACCCTAGTTGGTCGTGCCTCGAGTTGTCATTCAGGCAGGACTAGGCTAGGGTTTTTCTGTCCCTTCCCTTAGCTGCAGATAGCAGGTTTTGGGTTTCGGTCAGAACCTCAGAGTATATAGTCTTGTGCCGGCAGCTGGCCGGCAGGGTGAATAGTCATTCCCCTGTCGGATTACGCTGCTGGCATAGGAGGCTAGACCTCCCTAGACTGCACCTGAAGGGGCTATACGATATTGCCTCCTTCTCCCTGTGGTCTAGTAGACTAGTCCTGTGCTTCCAGACTCTAGGCTGAAGAATAGACATTCTGTCTATTCTTCTGCCGCCTAGGATGGCGCCGGCACTGGAACTCTGTCTCTCTCTTGTTAAGTGGTGGCGGCAAGATTGCTGCCGGCCTCTTAACTGTATTGGCAGACCCTAGGCTGGAGAATAGATATTCTCCTGCCGCTTAGGATGGCGCCGATACTGAAACAGAGTTTCTTAAGGGTGTGGTAGGACCGGCAACCCTGCCAGCTCCTTCCACACCTCATACAGGACCCTTTTCCCTTCCCCCTCTGTCCTTTAGTGATGGCCTAGCCATCGCAACCCTTTGGCCGTCGTCTTACAATCTCACTGCTTGCCGGCAGGTTGTAGGGCCGGCTCGGGCTTCCGCTTGTAGTGGGCTAGTCGCTCAACTTTCCCTTATGGACGCAAGGCTCCGGGAGAGCTGTGTTGGCTGGGCCGGCTGCCGGCAGAGGATCCCTTTACTGTAGAGTGTTCTTCAGTCCTCTCTTGGACTGCCATTCACAAACCTGTGGCCGGCAGAGACCGGCAATGGTTGTGGATGGGTGGAAGCTTGAACAATATATTCTCCCCTTCCATTTGAACCCTCATTCTGGAGGAAGGCAGTAAGACAGAGCTCTTACATCATCCTTTACACCTTGCTTTTTCTCTATCGGCTAGTGCCGCCGGGTACTAACCTAACCGGCAGCTGCCGGCCACTACCCTAGCCGGCAAGGCGCCGACTGAACTTGTGCTCCGGCAGCCGGAGAGCCATCGGCACAACTGACGGGTTCAGGTTGCCGGCCACTACCCTGACCGACAAGACGTCGGCGGGACTAGTGCGCCGACAGCCGCCGGCAACCTGCGGGCTGCCAACCACCATCCCAGCCGGCGCATTCCCAGGTGCTAGCCTTGCCGGCAACATGCCGGCTAGAACTACACTACAGTAGGGTCCCGAATTATGCGAGAATTTGGTCGATTAATGACCTCGTATAAATGGAAAATCGTGTATTTCGAAACACACCTAACAGAAATAATTCCATTGCGGCCATGGCAACCAGCAATTTGCCTATTCAAATGTGTTTACCACCCATTTCCAATACTTTCTTTGTACTATACTGTATTTCTTCATAATATCAAATTGTTCTTGTAAATAAATCAAACATTTAATATACTTTAAAGTTCTAATAACTTGAAAAATGGTTAAAATTACAACCAGGATAGGTGTAAACACCATATATTTCCCGTTATAACACGACCCAAAATACAGACAAATTTTAATGTTTGTCATATCTATTGTATAAGACAACTGGTGAATAGCAAAACCATCACTCTACAGACTAGCTTTTGTTGTATGATTGAAAATCCAGAATTATCAAAATAAAGGCGATTTTATATCATGCGTTTCCTAAACACGCCAAAAAGCACAAAAAAAAAAAAAAAACAACCAATGTTTTGTTTCCGTTTATCTCTGATCATAACGAAGAAAGAGACGCACTTACTCATCTGTTAGTTTTTGCATCAACAGCAATCTTATCAGTATTGATTATATGTTGAATTTGTTATTACCAAAGCTCTAATTATTTTTTATTTGAACTTTCAAATAAATGAAATGAATGTCATTTATGTAATGTTTTTCTTTATGATGCCGCCTGAAACGGAAACCTTCCATTTGTTTACGCTCCATCTTCGATCATAATAAACAAACGAATGCATTAAACACACATGATCCAAGTCATAACTAATGATATTACAAACATTTAGTAAACATTATGTTATTACAAATATTTTACTTACCGTATCCATACAAATTCCTAAATTCGTAGCAAAGCTGGAAAAATTTTTTTCCTTATGCGTTTAATCCACAATAGCAAACTGCCGCTAATGACAGAATGATAATTTACGATACTGTAATTCTAAACTGTTACGAAAGATGATTGTCCTTTCCATATCCAAAATACTTTTCCTAACTTCAGTTATAAGTCAACTTGTACCCACCACAATTATGGATCCATATGCAAAAAAAGGTAAAAGAAGAAAGTACTAGGCCTATTTTTAAAGTCATCGAACAATTAGGTTACCGCTATGACGTTCGATGTGACAGAGAGAGAGAGAGAGAGAGAGAGAGAGAGAGAGAGAGAGAGAGAGGATGGTTTTAAAGTACTAAACAATAAATATGATAGGTTATAACACATTGGTGTTTATGTAATATTAACTGTATAGATGGTTTAAATAAGTTAAGAAATGGTGTAAACAATTCTTTGTTATTGTATTCGCGTGGAAGCTAGACATCAGCTGATGTGATCACAGCCAAAAGTAAAACAAAAATAAGTTAGCAATACTCGATTTTTAAAACACACCCGAAATTTAACAACATAAGTACGTTTTATTATAGCGCAATTGACATTTAAAGATAAAAATTTTCTGGAATAGAATGGTGTTTCCTAAAAAATAGTGGTTTGCGGACGAAATCGGTTACCGTATTTTAAGCTATGATTGAAATGGATGTATACAAGGTATAATTTTTTCGTTTTGTATTTAATTGACACTTCAAGAAAACCGATTTTGGTTTCTTCATCTATTTTGTAAGTATTGTATAACGAGAGAGAGAGAGAGAGAGAGAGAGAGAGAGAGAGAGAGAGAGAGAGAGAGAGAGACCAGCTGTTGTAATTGAATGCCGTGTTTTTGTTTCGTGTACCCCCTGAAGCGAGGAATTGATCGCCACAACTAACAATATTCATGTAAATTTCATTCTTAAACTCAAGTTGCCATATGTGAACTATGGTTTTATTTCTTACGGAGAGAGAGAGAGAGAGAGAGAGAGAGAGAGAGAGAGAGAGGGGAGATTTCTGCCATCAAATCTCTCTCTCTCTCTCTCTCTCTCTCTCTCTCTCTCTCTAGATTTTATTTTACCGTCTACTCTACAAAACCAATGTTTGCAAATCAAATGTATACTGTTTAAAATATGACAAAATATTGACGACTCGTTACCGAAGTTTAGGCTATTCACTGCCGATAAACACAAAATATTGACGACTCGTTACCGAAGTTTAGGCTATTCACTGCCGATAAACGAACCCAGTCTACTCGTGAAAACCTTGAACGCCCAGAGGGAAAAAAGGGATTTTGACGTAGGAAAAATCTATTTCTGGGCGAAGGACCTGTGCCGCCCAGTGAATAAGCTCCATTTAGCACTTATTCTTAGGTAATTTACTGCTAAATATACCAGAGAAAAAATGTAAAGGAGTGCTAGGTTAACTAGCTCGCTCACCTATTGGTGTCGGTATAAAATTGGGCGTATATTCCAGAGGTCCCGCACTATTTAGATTAATCCACGACAGAGAACCCCAATAGAGGAGAGCCGTTCAACCTCACTCGGTACTACTACAATGCATCTGCTCAGAACCCAACTCCTTAGCACCCAAAGTTTGGGGACTCCAAGGGAGAGGAGCTGGGAGGGTTCACTGGGCGGCACAGGTCCTTCGCCCAGAAATAGATTTTTCCTACGTCAAAATCCCTTTTCTGGGCTCGAACCTGTGCCGCCCAGTGAATCTATACAAGAGAAAAATGTCACCAAACTTGCAAAATAAAGGAAAAAACATAAGCGTAAGAGAAAAACAGGATGCTTTAATCAGAGATGAGTACCAAAAAACAATTATAAGGGTATCTTAAATATGAACATAAATCCAATAAGGTAGGTATAATAATGCCGTGAGTGATAATATATACAGATACTCAGGAGCATAAAATTTACAAATATAATAACAGTATTCAGGTGCGCGACCAACGAATACAATAGGGTATAAATGAGGCAGGTAAGAGGGAGAGATAAAGAGTCAAGGCATTAACCTGTGAGTTACTCGTGAGTAACTACGCTCCCTGCGGCTACTGTAGAAAATTTTAGGGCTTCCAAATGTTTAAGGTAGTGTTTCTTGAACACTGACGGTGATTTCCACCCTGTATACCTGGAAAGGTCTGTAAAATTCATGTGGTGAAAGAAGTTCACCGAGGTGGCAACCGCCCTGATATCATGTGCAAGAGGAAAAGAGACAGGGTTAGCTTGTTTAATAAAATACAAAATTTGTTGCCTGATCCCTTTAATAGTAATGGTACCCGCCTTGTTCTCTAACGAATAGAGGCCCCGAGGAGTTAGAGGAGGTCCGGGATAGATAAGACCTAAGAGTAGTGACAGGGCACAGCGACGGATCTTGCGTGAGGGGAACAATTTTCCAGGAGGTCCATCTGTTTTGAGGGTCTTCATTCTTAGCCAAAAAGAATTTGTTAGGAGAAAGAAGGACCTCTCCTGAAGGCAGAAAGTCAATATGACCCGGGTCTCTCGACAAGGCTGCCAATTCAGAAATTCTTGCCCCGGAAGCCAAGCTCACTAGGAAAAGTGTTTTCCTGAGAAGGGGCATGTAACCACAAGAACTGTTAATGGTATCAGAAGCCAATTTGAGTACGTCATTAAGGAACCAGGTCACCGGGGTAGGACGAGTAACCGGTTTCAGTCTGGCACAAGCTTTCGGAATTGAAGCTAACAAAGAGTCGGTTAAGTCTATGTTAAAACCCACTAGGAAGATCTTTTTCAGAGCCGATTTAATAGTGGTGATAGTATTGGCTGCCAGACCTGATTCTAATAAAGATCTAAAGAAAGTGACTGTAAGGTTCAAGTTCATACAGTTCACGTCTGAGTCTATTAAAAATTTTGCCAACTTTTTAACTGCAGAGTCATACTGACGGATGGTGGAATCCCGTTTATCCGATTCTAGGAACAAGGTGTTTTGAGGATCAATATTGGCACCATGCATAGCCGCAAACTTCATAAAGTCCATAAAGTTAGGGCGCTCTGAATGTTTGAGAAAGCGTACACAACGCGCGTTTGTACTATCTGAGACAGAACCGGATTGGGTATCGGGCGAGGGTATAATCTCAACTCCCGCAGGAGAGGATACCAGTTGCTCTTGGGCCAGTTGGGTGCGACCAAGGCTACTTGTCCCTTGAAGGATCTCAGTTTGTCTAGAACTTTCAGCAAAAGATTCACCGGGGGAAAGAGATAAATCCTTTCCCAGTTGTCCCAATTCTGTGACATGGCGTCTGTGGCGTAAGCCTGAGGGTCTAGATTGGGAGCCACATATACTCTCAATTTGTGGTTGGATTCCGTGGCGAAGAGGTCCACTTGGAGACCGGGAACCTGAGAGAGAATCCACCGAAATGACTTTAGATCGAGTGACCATTCCGATTCTAGAGGGGAGGTCCGGGACAGGGCGTCTGCTACTACATTCCGGACTCCCGCCAGGTGGACAGCTGAAAGATGCCAACGGTTCGAGGCTGCTAGGGAGAATATGGCTACTAGAACATGGTTCAGAGGCCCTGACTTTGACCCGCCTCTGTTGAGGCAGCGGACCACCACTTCGCTGTCGAGGACCAGACGAAGGTGTTGTTTCTTGGGAAGAGCGAGACGTTTCAGGGTTAGAAGAACTGCCATGGCCTCTAGCACATTGATGTGAAAATGGCGGAACAAGGGAGTCCAAAGACCTTGAACTTTCTTGAGCTGAGAATAGCCGCCCCAACCTGATAGGGATGCGTCTGTGTGAATGATTAATTCCGGAGGCGGAAATCGAAGGGGAACTGACTTTGACAGACTGTTTGCTCTTGTCCAAGGAAGAAGTCTTTCCCGTAGAATGGGAGGAAGGCGGACTTTCCTGTCCCGGAGCTTCCGGTTCGCCCTCGAACGCCAGACACGATTGATATCTTTCAATTTTGCCTTCAGAAGAAGATCCGTCACTGAGGCAAACTGAAGGGACCCCAGAATCTTCTCTTGGAGTCGTCTGGAACTTACTTTGTCTTTGAGAAAGCGTTTGGTGTTCCTTGCAATCTCTAACCTCTTGGGTCTGGGAAGACACAGAGTATGAGATATAAGATCCCATTGCAGGCCGAGCCATTGGAACTTCGATTTTGGAAGAAGACGGGACTTCTTGAAGTTGATCTGGAAGCCTAGAGATTGAAGATAATGGATGACTTTGTGAGTGGCTTTTAGGCAATTTTGGGAGGTGTCTGACCAAATGAGCCAGTCGTCCAGATAGGCTACTACTTGAATCCCTTGATTCCTGAGTTCCTGAACAGCGACTTCTGCTAGCTTTGTGAAGATCCTTGGGGCAATGTTGAGCCCGAAAGGCATCACCTTGAAGGAGTAACTTTTGTCCCCTAAGCGAAAGCCTAGGTACGGACGGAAGTGTCTCGCTATCGGGACGTGATAGTAGGCGTCTGTAAGATCGATAGAGGTGGTGACGGCCCCACGGGGAAGTAAGGTCCGCACCTGCGAGACGGTAAGCATTCGAAACTTGTCGCATTGAATGGACAAGTTGAGAAGGGATAGATCTAGAATCACTCTTCTCTTGTCTGAATCCTTCTTCGGGACACTGAACAGCCGACCTTGAAACTTCAGATGTTTCGTTTCTTGTATGGCGTTCTTTTGTAAAAGATCCTGGACAAATTCGACCAGGTCCGGAGTGGAATGTTGACGAAATTTGTTCGGAGGAGGAGGTCCTTGAATCCAACTCCACCCTAGTCCCTTGGAGATGATACTGAACGCCCAGGGACTGAACCTCCATTTGTTGCGGAAGGCATAGAGCCTCCCCCCTACCTGCTGTACCTCAGTATTGGTTTGAGGAGTTGCCTCCACGTCCGCCTCGGAAGTTCTTTCCTCTGCGAAAGGCTCTTCCCCTGCCTTTGTTCTGGTTAGAGCCACGGTGGTAGCCTCTACCTCTACCATAACTCTGGGAAGAGCTATGAGCCTCGTAGGACTGGTTAAAGGCAGGGGAAGTGGCGGAGGCACCAGAAAGCTGGCTCTTAGGTAGCAGAACGGTGACATAGTCATCCGAAGGAGCCCGAGAGGTGGAAGGCTGTGCAGGGGCAACAGAAGATGGAGGAAGAGGCAGCCGGAAGTTGGATGAAGCACTCTGTTGTTGCCTGAACTGGGTGGAGGTATATGGTCTAAGCTTCTTCCTACCCCGGGCTTGATAATTTGCGGGGTCATACTTGCGTTTAGGGGTTAAACCCCAACGGGCTTTAAGGCTCTGATTAACCCTAGTGGCCTCCGCCAAGACTTCCTCTACGAGATCCTCGGGGAAGAGATTTGAACCCCAACAGGAGGACCGGATGAGTTTATTAGGTTCATGCCTAATCGTCGCCTCAGCTAGAACATGCTTGTGACATCTGCGTTTAGCAGTAGCGAAGTCATACAAGTCATAATACAAAGACTGTAACGTAGCCTTGTTGAGAGACTTAAAAATACTCTCCGTATCGTAAGTCAAGGCTATCGACTCCGTGGATGTGGCCAGGTTTAGAGTACGGCCCACACGTAGGCGGGAATCATATTCCTGTTTAATGAGGGATTCCGGGAGACGGGGAAGCTTCTCACTAAACAAGACTGAGGCACAGTCTGCTGCAAGCTTGCCGGAGGTAAAGGTGGTATGGACGTTGTCCCAACACTCAATACCTGAGGGAAGAAGGAGGGAGATTGGATCCACCTCTCGGATGGGAGGCAAGGGCTTCTCCTCCAGAGCATATTGAAAGGCAAGCTCTGCCACCTTATTGACGCATGGAGTCAAGGTGGTCTTGTCCATTAAGAACATCGTAAAGGAGCTTTTATAAGGCGTCAGCATGGTGTTAGTGCAGCCGATGTCATTCAAAAATCTGGCCCAAACAGATTGGGCTTGCTCCTTCGGGAAGATGACCGTCTCTTTGGGGACCTTGTCTAATCGGACTAAAGCTTCCTCGGTAAGTCTGGCATAACCATGAAATGGAAATGCCAGACCCGGAGGAAAGAATTCAAAGTCCTCTAGAGGACGAGTGCCAAGGCCCTCCAGAGTCAACATTCCGTCTGAGAACGGGGAATGAAGAGCCATCCGCCAGGGGTTGTTCTTGGCAAACGGCGGGAGCTTAGAGGCATCCGGTATGAGAGAGCTTTGGACTCTCTCCGGAGCTCCTTGCTCTAAAGCCCCAATTCTCTGACCGAAGTTAGAGAACATCGTGTCCATCCTCGACTGCATCTCCGAAACCAACTTTGCCTGCATCTCCGACACGATGCGAAGCATAGCTGATTCGGAAAGGCCCGGGCTAGCAGCAGGAGGGGCGGAAGGAACTCCCGGGTCGTGAGACTTAGAGGAGGAACCAGAGGTCTTTGAAGACGGGTTCGTACCATGTTTAGAGCCACGAGAAGTCTTGTGAGGCTTGCGAGCTTTGGGTAAGGTCCTTGAAGTAGACTTATCCTTAGGGGGAACCGGGTATGAACGTTGAGACGAATCACGGTCCCCAGAAAATCCAAGAAAGGAAGAGCGATCAGAAGAAGAAGAAAGAGCGGGGCTGAGGATAGGAATCTCAGCGCTGGACACACCTGCCTCACTTACCACCCTACCTGTATCCGGCTCGTCTAGCAACATTGGTTCGACGTCCAGGTTCATGGAGGCAACATTGTCCTCCAGACCTCCGGGGGCGTCCGATGGATCTTGCTCTGGGTCGATGAGACCCGTTATAGTGGCATCAATGTGGGCAATGATGGGAGCTGCCACATGCCTAGCCACAGCAGCTGAAGACTTGGCGTTGGGGTAAACCATGGTGCAGTAGTCCTCAGATAGGACGTACGGCCGCTTAGACTTTACATTCCGGGCAAACCCACCAACCCACACCTTCAGTGTGGCCCGAGCCGCAGACTTTTGCTCCGGGGATGCCTGAAATAATAGTGGGAATTATAAAAGGGAGACTCCCAATGGTCCTTCAAGACCATAGATATCTTACTAATAGTAAATAAAATAAGAAGGCAATATAGCCAACGGGACTCACCGAGTCAGATCCAAGGGTAGTGATGAGGTCGAAGCAAATCACACAGTTATCCGGGTGCCATACCACAACGTCTTCCAGTTGAACCCCACAAGGGGCGTGAGATCGGCAGACGGAGTGGCCACAAGGCTGGTGCAGAACAGCTGCACAGGCCGGCGTCAGACAATGCACCATCTGTAAAAAGAATAGTATATGAGAAACTGTAATTCTCTTAAGTAGGGGCGGGTCTGGAGGACCCGGGCCTAACATAGGTCTAACACAAGATTAGAGCTTAACTGTACTATTCTTTAAGTGGCCTAACATAGGTCTAACACAAGAATAGAGCTTAACTGTACTATTCTTTTAAGTAGGGGCGGGTCCGGAGGACCCGGGCCTAACATAGGTCTAACACTAGATTAGAGCTTAACTGTACTAGTCTTTAAGTAGGGGCGGGTCCGGAGGACCCGGTGGGTCCGGAGGACCCGGGCCTAACATAGGTCTAACACAAGATTAGAGCTTAACTGTACTTCTTTTTTTTTTTTTTTTTTTTTAAATAGGGGCGGGTCCGGAGGACCCGGGCCTAACATAGGTCTAACGCAAGGTTAGAGCTTAACTGTAATAGTCTTACATAGGGGCGGGACCGGAGGTCACGGGCCTAAACATAAGTCTAACTTGAAACTAAAGTATAACCATCCATTCCGGTCAAGCCGGGAGCATAAAAAAGGATGCAATAACAAGGAATTAAGACACATAGTGTCTGATTTCCCGGGGTGGGGTAGACCCCGGGCCGGGAAATAAAGGTATATTCAATACCAATTCCTTTAGGGACTCCGGGGTAGTGATCTGTCATATATAATCATCATAGGAAATGTTATAAAATAATAGGGGGGCGGAACTGTAACTAAGAACTGCCAATCGAACCCGGAGGGTTTCGTATAACATAAGCCAGAATGAAAAGTGAATATAAAATAGGGTACACCGGGATCCAACTCTGTAGACCGTTGGCCAACCAGAATAGACAGAGACTAAACCGCCGGGCCACCCGGAGGACAAAGTCCATAAACACTTAACTACCCCCTCTAAAAGGAGGGAAGGCAACGGTCCCTTAGTGGAGGGGGGAGAAGCCTAGCCTCCCACCTAGCTAGAGGGGGAGCGTGGGGGAGGATCACGTGATACGAGGCAGCAGGGCTACCAACTGACGATCCCCAACCAGACAGATCAAACGGAGTAATGGCACAAATATTCATTATAATAATAATAATAGCGTTAAATATATGAATAAACACATAGAAAATTTTTGGGCAAGGCATGCAACATAAATAATTAAATCACAAAAGACACACCTGATGGCTAAAATAACATTGCCGCCTTAGCACGGTCGGCAGCCATAGCGATACGTAAATGATATCGGCCCAAAAATTGAACCACGAGGATTCTAAACGCTAAATAATGAATATTCACAATAACAAATAATATTTGATAATAAAAATAATACACATAGTAACACCGCAAGTGAAAATTAAAAGCTCTCAAAAACAGGAGTACCAACTGTAGTGAAATCAAGCAAGATCGGTATGAACGAAGAGAATAACTCCTATAATATAAATATTAAACGATCTAGGTTGCTCAAAACACAGTAAAATCCAGCTTGGTACTTAACTTAGACGGTGTCTCCTGGGAAACCGACGAAGAAGCCATAATTCACTAGAAAATATCCAAAATCGAGAGCACCAGAAAAATGCGGGTTACTTTGATCGTTGTGCTAAAAGGAGTTGAGTTCTGAGCGGATGCATTGTAGTAGTACTGAGTGAGGTTGAACGGCTCTCCTCTATTGGGGTTCTCTGTCGTGCATTAATCTAAATAGTGCGGGACCTCTGGAATATACGCCCAATTTTATACCGACACCAATAGGTGAGCGAGCTAGTTAACCTAGCACTCCTTTACATTTTTTCTCTGGTATATTTAGCAGTAAATTACCTAAGAATAAGTGCTAAATGGAGCTTATTCACTGGGCGGCACAGGTTCGAGCCCAGAAATAAGGCTTTTAAATATACTGTACTAAACAAAAATAGTGCTTTAATTTACCATCATTAACACTACCATTACAATTATCGTAAGGTTGGAGAAAGATAAAGATTGCCGAGAACGTAACCACATTTTTGTTTACATTTTGTCAGCTGGACTCGCACAGTTAACAGTTGATTTCATTGTTGATGTGGAATTTTACCCTTAAATAGGCTATTCGTTATGAAATTATGTTAATGAAATGTAATGTTAATATTGTTTTGTAACATTTATTATAAATCACCGTATTTAGGGCTACCAATATACTTAAAAAGACAATAGATTTGATACATTTTGTAGTGCTTGACTCGCGAACTTTGAACAGCCTCGCAGATACAGAAAATTTATTTTTGAAAAATAGCGATCGCGGAAAAGGGGAATTGTGTAATTCGAACACGCATAATTCGGGACCCTACTGTATATGACTATACAGTAGCCAGTATATTTGCAGTATAGATCATACTGCAAACAGAAAACTATAGTATAAAGTATACAGTAGTTAAATTTCCAACATACTCTATGTGTCCATGCGCAGTCTATTGTTGAGACCATACTATATAAGGAAAGGAAATTTCTTTCCATACACTGATAGATGATCAGTTACAAATGACCCTCATTATTAAACCTTTGGGAAGTCAGTGTTAAGTTACACTTATCTATCCTTACATGGTAGAACTCTTCCAATGGGCCTCCTGAATAGGATAACCCTAGGCTTTAATTTTAAGGGAGATCACAGCAATTGGCTGATCAGGAAACACATGTATGTGTCTTTCCTAATTAATTTCCAGCTTGTCTATCCTAAGCTATATGCAATAAAATGCAAAATAATAATATTTATATAGTTTATCAATTGAGATGAACTACCATATACTCATTTTATTTTCCTCTCTTTACAGGAGGACCATCGTAAGTGCCTGCGAGTCTTCTGCAACGTCAGGAGCAAGGACTTCTGCGGCCATGAGGAGTGCAGGGCGCACTCCCTCTGTTCCATCACCAAGGGAACTCTCAAGTATTGGGACCCCCAGGTATGTAATGTATGCAAAGCCTTGGTTACTGAGGCCTTTGATGACCCCAAGACAACGGAGTCAAGGGATGCAGCACGAGTAAGCTGCGTAGATGGGTCCGTGGCTTCCGGAAGAACGCCATGGGGCCTTACCTTCCGAATGAGCGGATGCGGGCGTATCTGTTCCCTAAGGCGTCTGCAGATGCTGTCATACCACAGCCTCACCCTGAGATCCCTTGCGTCCAGATTTCCGTATCTACGGATGTCTCGGATGCAATGAAGGACATCCATCTAGATGAGAGGATGTCAGAGGTGTCGGAAGACACTGAGAAGGACCTTCTTGCGGAGGGTCAGGAAGAGGAGTCTACCTTGGCTCCTGAAACCGAAGAGGATGAAGTCAAATTGGTGTCCGTTTCGTCGGTTCCAGGCCCAGAACCAGTGCCCGCAACATCTTCTGCTCCTCCATCTGATGAAATGGGGAAAGCCCTGGCTAGCCTCATGTCAATGATGGAGAATTTTCAGAAGCAGAATGATAAAAGGGAAGTTGCGTTGAGGAAGGAGATACAGTGATACCTCTACATACGATCTTAATTCGTTCCAGAAACTGCTTCGTATGTTAAAGCGATCGTATGTTGGAGCAAATATTCCCATAAGAATACATAGTAATTGATTTAATTCGTTCCTCAGCCTAAAAACCTATAATAAATCCTTAATAAATGGCTACACATAATTACACATGACATTAATACAATAACTGTATAAGAAATACATATTACAAACCAAAAAAAGAATGATAATAATGAAATGATAAATAAAAAACGGGTTGTAATGTAACACTTTACCTTAGCGACAGGCCAGCGCAGGTGTAGGGACTTCTACGCAGGAGGAGACGGAAGATCAGCGAGGAGGTAGGGACGGTGACTTTGTACGATAACGTGTACGATAACTTACACTAACTTACACTACTATGTGAACTTTAACTTGACTTGGCTTATTTTTTTTCATTTTTATAATTTTATATTTTTTTTTACATTTTTTCTTTTCTTATTTTTAATTTTCATCACTTTCACTCGATTCGGTCTTCCTTTTCTTTGCTTCACTTTCTTTCTTTTCATCATGATCACTAGACCGTTTTAAAGATTTTTTAAAGAAACTATCAAGTGAAAGTTGCTTACTACGGCTTTTGAGGATTTTTCTAAAATGCGTTAAGCAAACATCATCGAACTGCGCAACAACACGGCAAACCTGAAGTTTCTGTGGGTGATGCTTGTCGATGAAATCAACGTGTTGATGATATGCCAACATCTGTTTTATTTCCGCCGTACCTAAGATTTCGCCTACCTCCTCGATCTCCTCCGACTCACTCAACTGCGCTTGGAACTCATCATGCTGCATGGCTTGCAGCTCCTTGAGTTCCTCGTTGGTGAGCTCTTCGTGATGCTCATCGACGAGTTCGGTGATGTCATCTTCATCCACCTACAGACCCATGAAGTTGCCAAGGGATACAATCTCTTCGACGTCTTCCTCGGCGGCAAGCACAGGTTCATTCTCGGAGCCAAAACCTTCGAAATCTCTGGGAGCAACAGCATCAGGCCAAAGCTTCTTCGAAGCGGAATTCAGGGTCCGATGAGTTACTCCCTCCCAAGCCTGATCAATGATCTTTAAGCAGTGCACGATATTGAAGTGGCTCCTCCAAAATTCACGCAAAGTTAAGTTGGTGCTTTGCGTGACATTAAAGCACTGCTTAAATAAGTGCTTGGTGTACAGCTTCTTAAAATTAGAGATGACTTGATGATCCATGGGCTGGAGGATAGGGGTGGTATTCGGTGGAAGATACAACACCTTGATGAATTTGTATTCATTGATGATATCATCTTCGAGTCCGAGGGGGTGAGCGGGTGCTTTGTCCAAACAAAGCAAGCACTTCAAAGGCAAATTCCTCTCCTGAAGATACTTCTTGACAGCAGGGCCGAAAACTACGTTGACCCATTCCACAAAGATATGCCTAGCAACCCAAGCCTTAGAATTAGAACGCCATAGAACATGTAGCAGTTCTTTATTAATTCTATGTGCTTTAAATGCCCTAGGGTTTTCGGAATGGTAAACTAACAAAGGCTTAATTTTGCAGTCCCCGCTGGCGTTGGCACAAAGCGCAAGAGTCAACCGATCCTTCATTGGCTTATGTCCAGGCATTTTCTTCTCTTCGGCGGTAATGTACGTTCGACTAGGCATCTTTTTCCAAAACAGACCGGTTTCATCGCAGTTGAACACCTGCTGCTCCATGTAACCTTCCTCCGCCACGATGCTTTCGAACTTTTTAACAAAGTCTTTAGCAGCCTTGGTGTCCGGACCTGAAGCTTCTCCATGACGAACAACTGAATGAATCCCGGTCCGTTTCCTAAATTTCTCGAACCAACCTTGAGATGCCTTGAACTCCTCCGTTGTAGGATTGGCTGAACTCTCCCCCGCGTCACCCCGAGAGCGTGCCGCCTTCAAGTCACTGTAGATAGCGCTGGCCTTCTCACAAATGATCGTTTCCGTGATCGTATCGCCAACAATCTCCTTTTCCTTTATCCAGATCAACAAAAGGCATTCCATCTCTTCCAGAGTAGGGCTATGACGTTTAGAAATAATCGTGATCCCCTTCGAAGGTTTCACTGCTTTAATGGCTGACTTCTGTTTTATGATCGTCGAGATCGTAGACATATTCCGGCCATATTGTTTAGCCAGATCGCTAACACGTACACCTCGCTCATGCTTTTCTATTATTTCCTGCTTTAATTCTAATGAAAGCATAGACTTCCTCTTTTTCTCACCACTGCTACTACTTCCTGAACCGAAACTAAGCTTTTTAGGACCCATGATTACGGAACACAGAAAACAACACGTGAAAAGGCAAGATAAAAAACTGTTAAAACTGAGCGAATAGAGGACAACCACACGATGCGCACGAGATGAGAGGACTGATCAAGGTGACACTCGATTGGCGTCCCTCCGATGTGCTGCCGTCTAGCGGCGTCAACAAAAAACGACGCTGGACGCTTTCGAGAAAATTCCATGGGTAAGCGTATTGTTTACTTCGTATGTTGGAGCAACACTTCGTATGTTGAGACAGAAATTTGGTCAAATTTTACTTCGTATGTTGGAAAATTAGTATGTTCGGACAATTGTATGTAGAGGTTCCACTGTACACCATCTCGCAGCGTCCCGCGGGTCTCACAAGAGACTCAATGTGAAGGATCTTCCTTCATGTTCTGAAGTAAACCCTTGGAGGCATGCAGAGTACATGCTGATCACAAAAGGGAAGATATTTATTTCAGAGAAGCTGGGAGCTGCCCTCATTGATGATGTCGACTTTAGGCCCAGCTTTGAGTCTTACCCAGACTGCTTCGTCCGTCTGAAGGCGGAACCTGCGTCTAAGAAGGAGATAGAGCCGAAAGAGGTCATAGTTCTTGACCATGGAAAAGCTCAGGCTTTAATGGCTAGCAGTCTGAAAGACGGTCTTCATTAATTCTAAAATGCCAGCCCTGAGTGAGAAACACCCTTCTTTTCTTGCTCCAGCTACACTGGCCTTTCCCTTTGCAGAAAAAGGGTTCAAGGCAGTGATGAAGGCAGTAGAAGCTGGGAAACCTTGTCCTACACTTGAGGAGTGTAGACCCTTATCCCTAGCTCTGCCTACAGATCACAAGGACTGGAAGGAAATACATCTTACCTTCTCAGTCGGGAAGTTGGTGGCAGATATTGCTGGACGCCAGTTCAGTGAAAACCTCCCCAAGTTGTCTGACTTTCTCTTGCGCAGAGAGCAAGAGACAAAGGAAAGGCTTGCCGCATCCCTGTCCCTCCAAATTACCTTGGAGGCAATGGCAAGTGACCATAGATCCCCAGACATGTTTATGGTCGTGCCTAAGTCACACTTGACAACGCTGGTCAAGGACCTATATGGCTTCGTTAGGGCCAGCAGGGCATGTAGGGAGTTCGTGTTTGCTTCGGCTGCGGTGAAGCACGAACCCAGGAAGCTGATATCTTCCAATATCTGGGGAAAGAACCTCTTCCCGAGTGAAGTGGTCAAGGAAATAGTCGACAAGGCTGCCATGGAGAACAGGAATCTTCTCCAGAAGCGGGGCATGTCGGCTAAGAGGAAGTCCTCCCCGGATGAAGGTCCCCAACCGAAGAGGAAGACAAAGAGGCCAAGATTGCCCTCTCGCCCCGCCAGACAACAGCAACAACTTCCTACGACCGCGGTGCCCCAGATGGTGGCACAACCCCAACCCACCTACCAGATGGTACCCCAGTAGATGGTGACCCAGTCACCAGCCTTTAATCCTGCCTATGAGAGGCAGACCACTACCTTTCACCTTAAAGGTAGAGGGTTAAATAGAGGTTCCTCTAGACACCCCTCAAAAGGAAGAGGGGGTAGGGGAGGGCGCGGTCAAGGAGGCAAGTCCTCCGGACAACCGAAGCAATGAGATGCTTCCGGTAGGAGGAAGACTCTAAGCATTTCGGGATCGCTGGACTTTCGATCCCTGGGCCCACAGCCTGATCAAGAACGGACTAGGTTGGAGCTGGAGGACAGCTCCACCATCATTTCCTCAATTCTTCCAACACTCCACCCCCGTCCTGGAAGAATATACCCGAGAACTCTTGAGCAAACGGGTGATAAGGAGGGCAAAGTCCATCAAATTCCAAGGAAGGCTGTTATGTGTTCCCAAGAAGGACTCAGACAAACTCAGAGTCATTCTGGATTTGTCTCCACTTAACAAGTTCATAGAAAACTACAAATTCAGGATGCTGACCCTTCAACACATAAGGACCCTGCTGCCAAAACGGGCATACACAGTCTCCATAGACATGGCAGATGCCTATTGGCATATTCCAATCAATCACCAACTCTCCTCCTACCTAGGATTCAGGTTACAGAAGAAGAAGTACGTCTTCAGAGCCAAGGCCCTTCGGACTAAACATAGCCCCAAGGATCTTTACAAAGCCCTCTTAATGAGATAATGCCTTGATGAAGTCATTGAGCTTCAGCACGGCATTTCATTCCCGTGCTGAATCTTGGTGACGGGCAAGAGGGCTCTCGAACTTCGGGAAATTGCTCCCCCAGTTCGAATCTAAATTTCTCTCTTTCATCTCTTTCTTCTGCTTAATATTACTTCGACCTTCTCCTAATTTTATCAACTTTCTTTCATCTTGCTGTCCTATTTCTATGATTATTTTTTTTTCTTAGTTATATATATATGTAGATGTATGCATATATATATATTTATTTATTTTATTTGTTCATTTATTTATTTATCTATTTTTTTCTATTTTATTTAAATGGCGTGGATATTTCCACATTCGTTATTACTGCCTGCTTAGATGAATGCGAGAAGGGATCACGGTTGGGAGGTATTCGCCTTCAAAGCTATATATGAGAGTATTGGATGATCTCAGCCATCCCAAAGATGGTTTGGACCTTTTTGGCGGAACTACTCTCAAGGGTTGGGTCATCGGAATCCAGGGGGATCCAATCCTTGAGGTAGGACTCTTGGCTTTTGGCCGGAAGCCCATCATTACAGATATGGGGAGGATGATTCCATATTACCTTGGTCTCAGTCCTAACAGGCGGGTTTAGCTTACACCTGTGCCTCTATATCTGTTTTTATGCTATCCTTCGGGTAGGGTATGGAGTGGACCATCTGGGAAGTATACTCTCATTGTGCCGATAGTGGAGAATACAAATTTCCTTTCCAACGTATGATACTTTCTTATAATTCTCAAGCAGGTAAACCAACAAAACAACAACAAAAAACATGAAAATCCCACCCTTAAATATGGACCCTTCAAATACTGACTCCCCATCCCCTGGATTTGCTGACTCCCCCCCGGCACTGTTGACGACTTCTGCTACTGTAATTAAGGAAAATTCTGTTGACGACCTTCGAACTAAAAAGGACCACTCTACTGATGTTAAAAAATCTAGCAATTTGGGTAACACAGGGAAACTACGATTCCTTCATGTTTCCCAAATCCCATTAGAGACAAATTATGATGATATATATAGAGCATTTGAGTGCTATGGATTGATAAAGGAAATAAGGATGAGACTTGGAGATGAAAAATGGGACTCTTGGATATCTTTTGAAAGTCATGATGAAGCGTTTAATGCCATAAGTAATATTAGTAGTATCAAAATTAACGAATTGAACATCATGGGAGCTCTTTGTGATAAGGTCCCAAAGGAATTGGATGTGTACAAACCTGCTGATTGGTTTGAAAAAGATAGAAATGTACCCATGCCTTCACAGAGAAAACCCAAACCACCAATGTGGCTCTTAGCTGAACCTAAAGGGATAATAGGGAATTATTTTAAGATATGTAAGTTTATCCAAAAAAAAGTAGGAACCATAGCACCTGGAGATATTTCTCGTTTTGGGAAGAATAGTTTTCTCATCCATGCCAAATCTTCGACTCAGTCTGCAATACTATCTAACTTACAGACAGGCAGTGATGAAATTACATTGGAAATGAAACCTCATCTAAATTTTAGTTATGGAAGGGGACCACATGGAAGGGGAGTGGTCTTTAATAAGGACCTGTACGAATTTACAGAGGAGGAGATACTTTCTATGTGTCCATTAAATGTATGGAAAGTGCATAAGGTTCCTGGAACTTCAATGATTATACTTACTTTCCAGGATGCTGATGTACCTTTCCATATTTTTTATTGAAAATGAAAGGATTAAAGTTCGGCCTTTCAAACAAAAGCCCCTGCAATGTTTTAATTGTTTTAAATTTGGACACCCATCCAAAGTTTGCAAAAATGGAAAAATGTGTGGTATTTGCTCCAAAATTTATCATGGAGAATGTACACTTGAGGCCAGGTGTTCAAATTGCAATTTGAATCATAAATCAACTGATAGGAGATGCGAACTGTATAAGTTGGAGGAAGCTGCCCTAAACAAATCAAGTTTAGAACACATAAGTGTGGGACATGCAAATAGACTGTTGAATAAATCAACCAGCTATGCAAAGGCCTTAAAATCAAAGGTAAATTTACCTCAGGAGACAGCAACCCCACCTAGCACTGCCAGTAATCCTAAGAAAAGAAATACAACCTCTGATAATAAAGTACTGCATGACAAGGTAATCATATTGCCTTCTGAGGCTCTGCCACAGTCTATAAAAAATGGGTCATTGCCCATTTCTGTACAGCCTTCGTCCCCCATTACCAACAATAGTACTAACCTCTCCCAGGCCATGTCCTTGCCTGATTTGATGGAGATGCCACCTGACACCAAGTTACCAGGTGCACCTGTATTGGGGAAGGTGCAAAAACCTGGTAGCTCCAAACCTACTAATCGGAAAAGAGAGAGACCTCCATCTCTCTCGCCCCCTTCCATAAGAAATATCAAAATCACAACGTCAAATAAATATGATGATTTGTCTGTTGATATTTCTGATCTGGAAGTCAATTTAAATAAATCGGAAATTCAAGTGGAGGTCCACCAACCTCCTCAACAATCAGATTAAAAAGACAAAAAGAAAATCATAAATGCTAAACCCAATCTATCAAGACCCTCTTTAATAAAACCACCTAAAAATAGTGTTAGATCAAAGGGTGCTAATGGGAAGACTCCATCCAGGGGGTCTACCAAATTATAAACCATAGTTTTTTCCTCCGTTTTGCAATGGAATTGTCAGGGTTTAAGGGCCAAATATGAAGAACTTAAGCTCCTTATTCATGAGCATTCCCCCATCATTATTTGTCTACAGGAGAGCAATCTTGATCTTAATACCCCTTGTCCTCGCGAATATATTAGTTATAGGACACCATATGATCACCAAGTGGGGAGCCATGGCGGAAGTGTCATATACGTTCGTCGAGATGTTCCCCAAATTTCTCTGTCTATTCGTACACCTCTGCAGGCAGTGGTTGTACAGATTGACATAGGGCGAAAATATACAATTTGTTCTCTGTACTTGCCTCCAAATGATAACATTTTGTATGATAACTTAGTGGAGGTGATTCAACAACTCCCTCAACCTTTTCTTTTACTTGGAGATTTGAATGGTAGACATCCTTTGTGGGGTGATGTTATAGCAAACACGAGGGGAAATATCATATCATCAATTGTGGAAAATGAAGATGTGGGACTCCTTAATACAGGAGAGCCCACACACTTTCATGTCCAGACAGGTACCTTGTCATGTATTGACCTATCAATCGTAAGCTCTAATTGCCTTCTCGACTTCGATTGGAGAACATTAGATGATTGGCATACTAGTGATCATGCACCAATCATTATAAACACCAACAATGGTCCACCTTTACAGGGATCGCCACGATGGAATCTTGTCAAGGCGGACTGGGATAAATTTCGTGAGCCAAGCGAAATTGAGGGGGATGCAGGACAAGTTGAAAATATCGATGATGCCATAGACTTACTGAATGGAACTCTCCATACAGCAGGAGTCAATTCAATTCCCAAAACAACAGGGTTATTCAAACGACGACCAGTCCCGTGGTGGTCTTCAGAACTAACTGCCCTCCACAGAGCCACAAGAAGATCTCTAACACGATTGCGTAGACGCAGAACTGATGAGAATTTAATTATGTACAAGAAATGTAGAGCACAGTTCCGTCGTGCCATGAAAGAAGCAAGGCGCCAGTCATGGATGTCTTTTGTTTCCTCCATTAACAGTAGAACACCACCATCTTCTGTGTGGAGGAAAGTAAAAAACCTAGCTGGCAAATTCACCCCCAACCCACCACCAGTGTTGAAGGTGAATGGCCAGTATGTAACTGAAGCAAATGATGTTAGTAATGCCCTGGCTAATCATTTTTCAAATGTATCCAGCAAGTGTGAAGGAGCCCCTGGTCACCAGTATAGGAGTACTGAAGAAAAGAAAATTTTAAATTTTGCAACAAGAAGGGAAGAGTCGTATAATTCTCCTTTCACTGAAAGAGAATTTGATTCCGCACTTGCTCATTGCAATGATACAGCCCCTAGACCCGATGGAATTCCATATGCAATGATTAAGCATGTACATTTTAATACAAAGCTATTTATTTTAAGTATTATTAATAGAATATGGCATGATCATAGTTACCCAAGTGTTTGGGAACTTGCCATTATTTTAGCCTTTTTAAAACCCGGTAAAGACAAGTTTTTAGCAGCAAACTATCGTCCTATTGCATTGAGATCTTGTTTATGTAAAATCATGGAGAAGATGGTCAATGCAAGGCTGATATGGTACCTTGAAAAGAAAGGTATTTTATCACCGATTCAATGTGGATTCCGAAAAATGCACTCAACGACTGATGTGTTGATACGACTAGAGTCTTCTATTTGTGAAGCCTTTACTTCCAAACAGCACCATGTTACAGTATTTTTTTACCTTGAAAAGGCATATGATACCACATGGAGATATGGTATACTTAAAACCATTCATGAATTGGGATTGAGAGGAGAGCTGCCAATATTTATTCAGGCATTTCTTTCACGTAGAGTTTTTCAATTGAGAGTTGGGGAAACTCTATCAGAGAGTAAGTGCCAGGAAGAAGGAGTTCCTCAGGGTAGTGTGCTGAGTGTAACCCTTTTTGCACTAGCAATTAATGGGATATCCTCAGCCATTCCCCAGAATGTTCTCTCAACATTATTTGTGGATGATCTCTCAATAGCATTTGCTGGCACTAGAATGGCAATGGTTGAGAGAAAAATCCAACTCTCTATTGATAAAATTATCCAGTGGGCTGACATGAATGGATTTAAGTTCTTGACAAGTAAAACTACCATTGTCCATTTTTGTCGTATCCGGGGAGTACATCCAGACCCGGATATATACATTAAAGGTCAACTGATACCATGTGCAAGAGAAGCTAAATTTTTAGGTTTGATATTTGATTGTAGGCTTACGTGGGTTTCTTACTTAAAAGCGTTAAAAGCTAAATGTGTTGAAGCTCTGAATATCTTGAAAGTATTGTCCCATACATCATGGGGGGCAGACCGCAATACTAATCTAAAATTATACAAGGCCTTGATTTTTTCCAAAATTAGTTATGGTTGTGAAATATATTCTTCAGCCACCCCAAGCCGGTTAAAAATATTAGACTCGATACATCATGCAGGTATTAGATTGTCTACTGGAGCTTTTAAAACCTCCCCTATCCCAAGTCTCCTTGTTGATGCTGGAGAGTTACCTCTAGACCTTTACCGAATGTCTTCCATTATTCGGTATTGGTTTAGATTGCAAAGACTCCCTAACTCTCTAGCCTTTCAGACTGCAAGCCTTGTAAGACACGCATCATACTTTGAGTTGCACCCAAAATCTCCTCAACCTTATGGCTTTCGGGTGAAACGATTATTAAATAGTCTGGATATAATTAGAAATAAGGTACTTCCATTCAAGGTATCATCAACGCCTCCATGGAAGTTACCAGAGATATCTTTTTGTAAATATTTTATTGGAGATAAGAAGAATATGTCAGACCTTGAAGCCAGGTCTCTTTTTAATGAACATGTTAAAGAACATAGAGGATCAACTTTTATCTATACTGATGGCTCCAAATCTGATGCTGGCGTTGGATTTGGAGTACATAGTAATGGTTTTAATTGTAGAGGTGCACTTCCTCTGACCGCTTCCATATTTACTGCCGAACTGTATGGCATATTAACCGCTATTGAGAAAATAGCGTTGGAGAAGGAGGGTAATTTTACAATTTTTAGTGATGCAAGGAGTGTCCTTCAAGCTATAGAAGTTTTTAATTCTAATAACCCTCTAGTTTTAAAGATTTTAGAATGGCTTTTTATTATTGGACGGAGAGGTATAACAGTTCAATTTTGTTGGGTTCCAGCACATGTAGGTGTGTCTGGGAATGAGAAGGCAGATTCACTGGTTAAGAATGCTGCATCCGAGTTGCTGCCAAGAAGGTATCTATCCCATTCCCTGTAATGATTTCTTACCTGACATCAAGAAATTGGTTTGCAATAAATGGCAACAGCAATGGGATAGCCTAGATGGGAATAAAATGCGAGAGGTAACAAATGACATATCTCCTTTGAGGTATAATACGATGCCCCGAAAATGGGAGACGTCTCTTTGTCGTCTCCGTATTGGTCACACTCGGTTGACACACGAGTTTCTGCTGAAGGACCAACACCAACCGTATTGTGACGACTGTTTAGTACCTCTAACAGTAAGGCATTTGTTAACCGAATGCCCCGATTATAACAACTCTTAAGTTAGATATTTATTTGAGGCTCTAGGTGAGGGTGGCAGGTTCATCCTTGCCAAGATTCTTGGAAATGATGTGTCCTACCATGCAAGAGGCATTTTTAGATTTATTTCTGAAGCAGGTCTTCTTAAAAATATTTAACTTTTATGACATTCAACTTTTATGATTTTAATTGAATTCTCTTTTATTTTTTATTTTATTTTATTTTTTATTTTTTGTATACATATATTAAATGTTACCGGCGTCAATGACCTTAGATGTCAGGATGCCTGAAAACTTTAAATCAATCAATCAATCTTTACAAAGCTTGCAGATGCAGTCGTTCAACAACTACGCCTAGAAGGTGTCCAGGTGGTAGCCTACCTGGACGATTGGCTGGTGTGGGCTGCTTCCGAGACGGAATGCTTGCAAGCATCCAAAAAGTGATCCAGTTCCTGGAACATCTGGGATTCAAGATCAACGTCAAAAAGTCTCGACTATCTCCAGCTCAGGAGTTTCAATGGCTAGGAATACATTGGAACTTACAGTCACACCACCTTTCCATTCCACCAAAGAAGAGAGAGATAGCTGGATCTCTCAAGAGACTACTGAAATCCGACAGGTTATCAAGACGTCAACAGGAGACAGTGCTGGGCTCCCTTCAGTTTGCATCAGTGATAGACCCGGTGCTAAGAGCACAGTTAAAGGATGCATCAGGAGTCTGGAGAAGATACGCATCAAACGCTCGAAGAGATCTAAGAAGACCGATACCGACTCGACTACGATCACTTCTCAAGCCATGGTCGAAGGCCAAGAACCTGAAGAGGTTGGTGCCTCTGCAACCACCTCTACCTTCAGTCATCATCCACACGGACGCATCAAAGGAAGGATGGGGAGGTCACTCTCACCAACGAAAAGTCCAAGGGACTTGGTCCTCTCTATTCAAGACCTTCCATATCAACATTTTGGAGGCCATGGCAGTCTTTCTCACGCTAAAGAAATTATCCCCTCGCCATTCAGTCCACATAAGACTGATTCTGGACAGCGAGGTGATAGTGAGATGTTTGAATCTTCAAGGTTCGAGATCACCCCAAATCAACCATGTGATGTTGGCCATCTTCCGATTGGCGGAAAAGAAGAGATGGCACTTATCAGCAGTTCACCTTCAAGGGTTCCGCAATGTGACGGCGGACGCTCTATCCAGGCTCACGCTGGTAGAGTCAGAATGGTCCCTAGACGCAGGATCATTCTCCTTCATCTTACGTCAAGTCCCAGAACTGCAGATCGACCTTTTCGCGACGAGCGACAACAAGAAGCTACCTCGTTATGTGGCCCCATACGAGGACCCTCTAGCGGAAGCAGTGGACGCCATGTCCCTCGACTGGAATAGATGGACCGGGATTTACCTGTTCCCTCCAACCAACCTTATGTTGAAGGTCCTCAACAAGCTGAGATCCTTTCAGGGAACAGCAGCCCTAGTGGCTCCCAAGTGGCCGACGAGCAATTGGTTCCCTCTAATATTGGAATTGCAGTTGAGGCTGGTCCCTCTGCCGGACCCAGTTCTGACTCAGCAAGTACAGAAGTCGACTGTCTTCGCTTCATCACAGAAAACCCAAAACCTTCATCTCATGATTTTCTCTCCTTAGCAGTTAAGAAAAGGTTTGGGATCTCAAAAGTCAGTATAGACTTCTTAGAAGAATATAAGTCTAAATATACCGGAAGGCAATATGAGTCGTCTTGGAAGAAGTGGGTTGCTTTTGTCAAGGCAAGAAGACCAAAAGAGATCTCAACAGATTTCTGTTTATCCTTCTTTATTCACCTTCATGGACAAGGTTTAGCAGCAAACACAATAACAACGTGTAAATCAGCCTTGACTAGACCTTTGCTTTACGCCTTCCAAGTAGACTTATCTAATGAAATCTTTAACAAGATCCTAAGGCCTGTGCTAGACTTAGGCCTGCAGCACCTCCGAAGCCCATCTCATGGTCCTTGGATAAGGTCCTACACTTTGCCTCAACAGTGAACAATGAGGATGGCTCTCTGAAAGACCTGACTCAAAAAGTTATATTTTTGTTTGCTCTAGCCTCGGGGGCCAGAGTTAGTGAAATAGTGGCCCTTTCTCGGGATGAGGGCCATATTCAGTTCACAGAAGCGGGAGAACTGAATGTCTTACCTGACCCAACGTTTCTTGCCAAGAACGAGTTACCTAGCAAAAGGTGGGGTCCCTGGAGAATCTGCCCTCTGAAGGAAGATGTCTAGCTGTGTCCAGTAGAGTGTCTAAAGGTCTATCTTCGTAGAACTTCAGACTTCAGGGGAACACAGCTCTTTAAAGGAGAAACATCGGGCTCAAACTTATTCCTAAAACAACTAAGGGCGAAGATCACCTACTTCATTCGCAGAGCGGATCCTGACAGTAAACCCGCAGGTGACGTTCCTAGGAAAATTGCTTCGTCATTGGACTTCTTCCAGTGCATGGATTTTGAGCGTCTTCGCTCGTTTACTGGATGGAAGTCATCCAGAGTGTTCTTTAAACACTACGCGAAGCAAGTGCAAGAGTTGAAAAGGTATGTGGTGGCGGCAGGTAGTGTCCTAAAACCTGTCGCTTAGCGCTGTGAGGAACAGTGAATTGATTGGGACTGTCATGTATAGAGTGTACGTGTTGACACCTTAAAGTGCAACATGTAAAGTGAAGTGTCACCAGGGTGACACTATGGACTGTTCCAGTTATTAAAGGTGGAGAAACATAGAGATAACACTTGTGCCATGTGTTCTTTACACAGTGTGAAAAGACAGAAATGCATATTAGAAAATTTATTAAATTTTCAGTTTGGTAGCATTAATATTTTTCCCTTTCAGGTGAAACAAGTATTTCTGGTCTCATCTGCATTTTTGTGTTTCTTTGTATTCACTAGCATTTTATTATTACTATATAATGTACGTTGAATTACTATTTACTGATTACCAATAAATAATTGATTGGTATTTGCATCTTATTTCGCCCCAAATTTAAATAAATAAAGATATGTGTGAGCATTATTTATTTATTCCTTAATAATCTGCATTTGTTTCGTAACTGAAATACAAACCACGCTATTCAATAGGGGTATTAATTTCAGCGTAGCTGAAATGATGAGCCATTAAAATTTAAGGAGGATTTACTACCCACACCGCTAGTTAGCGGGGGTAGGGGATGGTAGCTTGCTACCCCTCCCCCTCACACACCTGTGCTTGAACTCACTTTGCTCTCGGCTCGGACGGTAATCGGACGTGTCCGCTGTCATCCTCGCCGCTCTTGGCAGCCATTAATGCTTTTTTTTTGCTTTCTCTTTTTGACAGTTTTGTGTGTGAAGTTGGCCTCTGCTATTATGCGCACCTGCCCTGGATTACCCGACCGCCCCTGTGAAACGTTCATGTCGGCGGTCAAGACAGACCCTCACGCCCTTTGCCCTGCCTGTAGAGGTCAACGGTGTGATAGCGATAATAAGTGTAGTGAGTGCAGGGAGTGGTCTACCTCCCAGTGGGAGAGTTTTTCACTGCGACGGAAGAAGTCCAAACGGGATATTTCTTCTTTGAAGGTTTCTTTGAAAGGAGAAAAACCCAAGGCCTCTTCTTCCGTTGGTCAAACCTCCTCCGAAGCTCCCACTCGGTCGGTCTCTTTCGAGAGACTGTCAAGTGGTAGCGTAGACCGTGGTACTATTTCCCAAACTCGGGGTTCGAGAGATGGTGTTGCCTCCCCTAGCGAGGCAGCTTCACCTCTCCCCCTGGGGGACGATTTGTCTCTAACCCATCTTTTTCAGCTTTGATCTTCCTTGGGGCTCGAGGGTTCGCCCTCCAAGGAAGCATTACTTGACTATATCCGATTGGGTGCCGCTGTCAAGCAATCGCCTCCTCCGACAGAAGTTGATCCTCTGTCGATTGTCGACGTTGTGGTGTCAGAGGTATCCAATGCGGTATCTTCTACTACCTCTGCCTCTTCAAACCGCACAGTAGCTGAAGGCTTAGTTGTTCCGACACAATATACTCACCGAGAACTACTTTCTATAGGAGAGTCACTTGACCTCTCAATCTCGACCAAGATTTTCCCGCGTTACCCCCCTATCCCACTCCATATAGTTTCTACCACCGCCGCCAGGATACGCCCTGAGGGCAGGATCAGGGCAGGTCACTGCCTTCCCGGGTCAGCATCCCCATTAAGTTCTTGGTCGTGAGATGTGAAACATCTCACTCTCTCGCTCTCTCGATCCTTTGGCGCGTTGTGATTCCACGTGTTTCCAGTGTGGGGACTTGTGTTTTTTCTGCGTAGTGCGTTTTTCGCAAGTGTTTTCAGTACGTCCCCCTTGCGTATATCCAGTGTTCTTGTAACTCGATACTGTTGGCCCTTCGTGTGCGAACGATGGAGCATGTGCGTCGTTGCCCTGGTCCTAGAGCCGGAAAGTCGTGTGGGGCTTTCCTCTCTAAGCCAGAAGTGGACCCTCATTCCCTTTGTTCCACGTGCAGAGGTAAAGTTTGCTCCTCCTCGGACACGTGTCCGGAGTGCGTAAGTTGGGACGGCATACAGTGGGTACGATACAGTACCAAGAAGAAGAAGTCGTCTAAGCGTTCCCCCAAGAAAGTGAGTGGCGTGTCCTCTTTACCGTCGGTCAGTGATCGGTCCGACGAAGCCTCGGCCTCTCCGTCTCCTTCGCAGAGGAGTGGGCAACAAGCCCCCAGTGTTATAGTTAGCCATAGTGTTCTCCCCGGTGAACCCAGTGTGAGGGAGGAACCAAGGGCTGGCCCCTCTGGAGAGAACGGAAGGGCCGCTAGTGCTTCGGGTGAATCGGGCCACGTGGCAGGGGATCACGCTTCCTCGGAAGACCCAGTGTGGGGCAGTGTTGCTATTTCGGAGTCCCCCCCGCCCTCGTGGGTCGGTGCGTCGGGCTCTCCCCCTCCAGAGGACAACCACGCTAGAGTTCGCCGCCCGAGTAGCGATGCTTTCGGGTGGAAATTGCCGAAGACTCCGGGGAGGTCACCGCTAAGGATGGACGTGTCCCTGGGCCCCTGGCCTCCTAGCAGGGATAGAGTAGACACAGTGCCCTCGATCTCTACAGCAGTTCCCGAAGACTTCCTTCAACATCCTGTCTCGGACGATCGACGGCGAAGAGCTTCCCCTGCGCATCACTCGAGCAGCCGTTACGCGAGGAACGTGGCGCCCTCAGACTCTTCGGAGGCGGATTCATCCTCGGGAGGAGAACTCAGGGAGAAACGACACCGGAAGAGAGAGCGGGCCGAAAGCGATCGTTCCCGCTCCAGGTCAAGGTCGCGGCACAGCAGGAAGCGCCCCCGCTCTCACTCCCGTAAGTACAGGAGGGATGTCTCTCCCGGCGGCGAATGGGTCTACGTCCCTTCAGGAGAGTCCAGAAGGCACCGCTCTCCAGACTCTCGGTCCAGTGAACGAGCCTCTAGGTTGTCGCTACCTACGCACAGCCTAGAACCGCTCGACCTGCCACGCAGGAAAGACCTCGCTCTTAGGCATAAGTCCTCGAGGCCTCCGGTTCACCCCGCCCAGCGGGGGGGAAACGCGCTTCCGAGAAGGCAGCCCGACCGAACCAGCCCAGCTGGGGCGGTCGTCGAGCAGGAAGGACCGGTTCCCGTGGTCGGGTCATCCCACCGGGACCGTGTCCTCCTCTTTCAGAGCCTTGGGGCAGTCGAAGGTCCTCCCGGAGCCGGTGACTCCCGCCCTACGGCGAGACCCACCCGCGTACGGAGCGCCCTACGGTTACGGGTTGACCTCCCTGGAACCAAGAGGAGAACGCCCTGTCTACCGTCCAAGCACGGCGCCCCCACGCCAAGCCGAGGCCTCGGCCGACGGAGGCGAGGCTTCCCCGTCGGAGGACTCCGCCTACAGAAGGGTGGTAGGTCTCATCAGGAGGCTCCATGGGATTCCAGAACCCTCGGCGCCTAAGGTGAATGCCTGGAGGTCGAGCCTCCTGAGATACACTCACCGTGACGCCCTGCCGAAGTCCTCCCTGGCCCTTCCTCTCGCCCCAGACCTGGTACTGGGACAAGAATACATTGATAACTTGGTGGCCAGCAGTGCGGAGGCCCCCAAGTCCCAGAGTGCCTCCAAACTCCTCCAAGGTCTCAAGCCACAGGGCAAGGTTTATATTCCGGAAGGACGGCGCCCAGGTCCCTGTAGGGTGGACCCAGCCTTGGACATCCTGGGACAAGGCGGCTCGGACGAAAGGGCCTCTTCAGCCCCTGTTTCCTTCTCACCCACTGAAGCCGCCATGATGGAGGAGATGTCAAGAGATCTTGTGAACGTCTCCTCATGGCTGGACTGGTGGGCCTCCACGTTGGTGAACGTACGAGCCTCCACAGACCCCGACGATCCTGAGCAACAAGGTCTCCTGACGGACCTTCTCACCTCCGGGGGGAAAGCCCTCAAGTTTATAGCTTACCAAGCACTCTCCTTGACGGCCAACTGGGTCCTTAGAAAACGGGACACAGTGCTTTCTAAGTTGGCAAGGAAAATCCCGGACAGAGAGGCCCGAGTGGTTCGTAGCCTACCCCTAGGGGGTGAGTCGCTGTTTCCTCTGAAGGAGCTAGAAGTGCTAATGGAGAAGGTGTCCAAGAGGAGAGAGTCCAACGCCCCCAGACAAACATCCTCCAGGAGGCCTCCTTACAGGAGATCAGTCTCGGATAGTGCCGTGACTCCTCAGGCCACCCCCAGCTCTTCGAGGAGGGACGCCCCCTCCTCCTCCTGGACAACAACCCCTCAGCCCTCCCGCAGGGGAGCTCCAGCTTCTGCCAGCTCCTTCAGGTCGGGTTACTCCGCCTCGAAGAGAGGCAGATCAGGCCGCCCCTCTAGGAGAAGGTAGAGGGAGAGGCCCCCTACTCCCGCCCAAGCCTCGGGTTGGGGGGATGCCTCAGACCTCATTGGCAAGCATGGAAAACGCATGGGGCGGATGCTTGGACGGTGTCCGTCCTGAAAGAAGGCTACAGGGTCCCCTTCATAGAGGATCCACCCCCTCTTATTCCAGCCACCCAGACAGAATGGTTGGCTCCCAGGGACCCGTTGAAAAGGGCCACCCTGCAAAAAGAAGTTTCCTCCATGTTAGAGAAGGGAGCCATGGAAGAAGTCCTTCTCCCAGGGCCAGGCTTCTACAGCCGCCTGTTCCTGGTGGAGAAAGCAACGGGGGGGTGGAGACCAGTGATAGACCTGTCGGCCCTCAACAAGTTCGTCAAGAAGACGAACTTCAAGATGGACACCCCAAAATCCGTCCTGATGTCCTTGAGGGAGAAGGATTTCATGATGACGATCGACCTCAAGGACGCGTACTTCCAGATCCCGGTCCACCCGTCGAGTCGGAAGTTCCTCCGGGTAAAATGGGGCTCCCAGATCCTGCAGTTCAGGACCCTCTGCTTCGGCCTGTCGACGGCCCCTCAAGTGTTCACGAGGGTCTTCGCGACGGTCTCAGTATGGGCTCACGAACGAGGTATCCGTCTCATCAGATACCTGGACGACAGGTTGCTCCTTTCCAGCTCAAAGGCCCTCTTGGAAGAGCAAGGGAAGGACCTCCTCCAATTCTGCAGGAGTCTGGGAATCATTATCAACCTGGAAAAATCGAACCTAACTCCATCCAACAGAATGGGGTACTTGGGTATGACGTTGGACACCGTGCAGGGGAAGGCCTTCCCCTCGGAAGACAGGATACAGAACCTCATCAATATCATTCAGCCATTCCTGTCGGAGCATTCCAGGAGGGCGAAAGACTGGCAGAGGCTGATAGGTCACCTGGTCTCATTAGAGAAACTGGTTCCCCAAGGGAAGATACGGCTCAGACCCGTACAATGGAACCTCAAGGTCCTATGGTCCCAGACAGGCTCTCAGAAAGCGTTGATTCCGGTCCTTCCAGACACGAGAGCAGCCTTAGAATGGTGGCGATGCCAGTCGAACTCCCTCAAGGGGATGCCCCTCGGGTCCTGTCCCCCCGAGTTTCTCCTGTTCACAGACGCCTCCAGCCTAGGGTGGGGAGCCCACCTGCGGGAGGAAACAGCAAGCGGTACCTGGTCGGAGACCGAAAGGCATCTCCACATCAACGTCCTGGAGCTAAAAGCAGTACAGAAGGCATGTCTGCACTTTGCAAGTCGGTTGAAGGGAAACACCGTGGCCCTAATGTGCGACAACGCCACGGTGGTAGCCTACATAAAGAAGCAAGGTGGCATGAAGTCGAAAGAACTGTGCGACCTCACCATAAACATCCTGCATTGGGCGGACGAGCACCAGGTGGTACTTCTAGCAAGGTTCATCCCCGGGAAAAGAAACGTGCTAGCCGACAGCCTGAGCAGAATGGGTCAGATAGTAGGGACGGAGTGGTCCCTACACCCGGAAGTGGCCAGACTCATCGTTCAACGCTGGGGCTCCCCGGTGATGGACCTCTTCGCAACAAAGCTCAACGCCAAGCTACCGGTCTATTGCTCCCCGGTACCAGACGAAGAAGCAGCCCTAGAAGACGCCTTCCAGCACAAGTGGGACAACCTGGACGTATATGCCTTTCCCCCCTTCACGCTGTTAAGGCAGGTGCTCAACAGAGTAAGAGCCTCCCAAAACCTAAGGATGACTTTGGTAGCGCCCTGGTGGCCGGAGAGAGAGTGGTTCGCGGATCTAAAAGACCTGGCAAGCCATCCGCCTTGGCCTCTGCCCCCCAGGCCAGATCTGCTGAGTCAACCTCACTTCCTCAAGTTCCACGACAACCCTCTCTCTCTTCGCCTTCACGCCTGGAGACTATCGAGCGGCTCCTGAAGAAGGAGGGGTACTCCTCCTCCACAGCTAAGAGGATGTCCCTATACCTAAGAAAATCCTCTACCGTGGTCTACCAGGCGAAGTGGGCCGCCTTTACGAAGTGGTGCTCGGCAAAACACATAAGACCTCTTAAAGCTTCGGTCCCTGACATAGCTGACTTTCTCGTGTACCTTAGGGATGAAATAGGGATGTCAATCCCAGCTATTAAAGGAGTACGGGCAGCCTTAGGCCAAGTCTTTCTCCTGAAAGGCATCGACCTGGGGACCTCGAGACACATAGCGATGCTGATTAGAAGTTTCGAGCAGTCCTGTCCTCCTCAAGCCAGGAGAGTGCCCAGATGGGACCTGGCCAAGGTTCTGAAAATGCTGTGTCGTCCTCCCTTTGAACCCCTCAAAGATATCGGGGACAAAGACCTCACCCTCAAGACAGTCTTCTTGCTAGCCTTGGCTTCAGCTAAGAGAGTAGGTGAGATCCATGGTCTGTCCTACGACGTGGTACACTCCAAAGGGTGGAGGGAGGTATCCTTCAAGTTCGTACCCTCCTTTGTAGCAAAGACTCAGAACCCAGCAGTCTGGGACCCGAGGTTTGAAGGTTTCTCAATTCTGGCCATTCCCAAGACAGGCAATACGGAAGACCTGAAGTTATGCCCAGTCAGGACGCTCAGGAAGTACCTGGAAAGGACGGCTCATCTCCGCCCAGGTGCCAAGAACCTCTTCGTCTCCTCAGGTGTTAATAAGAAGCAAGTCTCCAAGAACACTATTTCCTTCTGGCTGAGACAAGTCATCACTAGGACTTATGAAGAGGACAAGGTGGCAGTACCAGGCACTCCCCGCCCTCATGACATCAGAGGCCTGAGCACTTCCTTGGCCTTTGAGAGAAACATGGCAGTGGGGCAGATCCTACAGGCCAGCACTTGGTCGCACCAGTCGACCTTCACTGCCCACTATCTCAAAGACTATTCAAGAAAGTCTTTGGATGGATTCTCCATTGGGACAGTCATCGCCGCCCTTCAAGCTGTGTAGCGGCAGGCTAGAAGACGTCCCCAACGGTGAATAGACTCGTCCCTACTTCTTCAGGAGAAGATTCAGTAGAGAAGATGTTAAGAGGTGAGTCTTAAAATAATAAGCGTAAGGTTCCCGCAGTTACCCTCTATCCGCTCTCTGATAAGCCCCGCATTCCTTAGCCCTCCAGGCACTATGTGCCAGACCAAGTGGCAGAATGGCTCTCCCGCCTCCTAAGGTGTAAGTCTCCTATAGAAAGTAGTTCTCGGTGAGTATATTGTGTCGGAACAAATCAAAAATTTTAAAAATTTTTTATTTTTCCTAACATACTCACCGAGAACTACTTTCGGGTAATGGCCCTCCCGTCCGTCCCCGAGTGCCATTCTTCCATTGCCGAGTTGGGCTAAACGTCGAACTTAATGAGGATGCTGACCCGGGAAGGCAGTGACCTGCCCTGATCCTGCCCTCAGGGCGTATCCTGGCGGCGGGGGTAGAAACTATATGGAGCGGGATAGGGGGGTAACGCGGGAAAATCTTGGTCGAGATTGAGAGGTCAAGTGACTCTCCTATAGAAAGTAGTTCTCGGTGAGTATGTTAGGAAAAATAAAAATTGTTTAAAATTTTTGATTTTCTCCCGTTCCTGTTCGACCATCGAGGGAGAAACTATGTCCAACAGTCTCTCCTGCTGGTGTTTCTCTCCCTCGGGGTAGTTCACTTACAGACACTCCTCTTCGGAGGACTGTAGAAGGTCAGCTTGTTGATCCCACGGCTCCTAGAGGGCGTATTTGTCGCAAGGCTCGCCTTCCTCTTCGCCAATGAGGCCTTCCTTCACCTGCAGTGAGGAGGTGCCTCTTTGGTTCTACATCTTCGTTGCAGTCCCCCGCAGAGGAGCCTCACCAGCGATCACCGACTGTTCCTGCTTTGGTCCTGGACCTCTCAGCGGATCATTCGCGATCACCTTCGGTGGAAGGTCGTCCTTTCAAAGGACACGTCGACCTTCCACCCGTCAGACCTGCTGACCTGCCGTCACCATTCCTGACTGCTGATGCGCGCTACGCGCCGACGAAACCTGACCTTCACGCTCGTCAGGCATCATCTAACCCTAATACAGGGCATCAGGGCGTATGCACCAACACGCGCATACTTCCCTCTCGCGTTATGCCAGCAAAGCTGAGCATACGCGCCCACGTTCTCCTGCGCGCCAGGCTTTGCCTGAGCAAGCGCGCCCACACCCAGCTACGCGCTATCCCTCACCTAGCTACGCGCTATCCCTCACCTGCGCGTCAGCGCACCACTGCGCGCTACCAACCTCCTGCGCGCCAGCGCTCGCCAGCGCTCTCCAGCACACCAGTTCTCTCCAGCGCTCTCCAGCGCGCCAGCACTCTCCTGTACGCCAGCGTTCCCCTGCACGTCAGTGATCCCCTGCGCGCCAGCGCCCTCGGACAGCAGTCGTCTCTCCTGCGCGCCCACGATCTTCGGATGTGGCCGCTGTGGGGAAGTCTATTCTGACTTCTCTCACGCGTCAGCGCTCGCCAGCGCACCAGCGCTCGCCAGCGCACCAGCGCTCACCTACATGCCAGCTTTCTCCAGCGCGCCATCGCGCAGATACGCGCAGTCCCCTTCACGCGTCCACGAGAATGCGAGCGCGCCCCCTGTGCGCCCTCGCCCATCCTCTCCTGCAGTTGCGCGCCACCATCCTGACGCGCGCCCACGCACCAGGGTTATCTCTCCTGCGCGCGCTCGCCTTCCGGCCTCTTCAGGGGCGCGAGAGCTATCGCCGCGCGCCCACGCGCGCCCGAATATTCTCCCGCGTCATCATCAGTCTCCCGCGCGCTCACCTGTGCGGCCACAGTCTCCCGCACGCGCTCCTGCGCGCCATCAGTCGCCCGTGCGCCCATGCGCCCCCTCGCAGTTGTCCGTGCGTGACCCCTGGTATTCTCCATCGCGCGAGCACCATTACGAGCCCCCGCGCGAGCGTCAATACCCTCCCGCACGCGAGGCTGCTGGACAACGCTTGGCAAGGTCACCATCGCCGCATTCTCCTCCCCGCAAACGCATAACAGCGCGTATTGCGGTGGAAGGGATACATACAGAGGGGTCCAGGATCCCTATTCCTTTTCAGGCAAACCCACCTTTTGGAACTCCTCCCAGGGATCCTTCGATCCCTGTCCCTTCAGAGGGGATGTCTGACAGCGTGTCTGTCAGCCGACAACCTTGGTTCGGTGCACTAATCAGAGCTGTTATACAGGTGTTCAAGCCTGTTTTCTCTGAATTAGGGCACAGATCCTTGGCTGTCTACCCCTCTGAAGAGAAAACGAGGAGTTCTGGACACGGTAGCTTCTCCAAGGGCTAAGTTGACTCCACGTAAACCTTCGAGGCAGGCTCCTTCACTCCCCCAGACTTTCTCTCCTTCCCTGTCGGACGAGTATTTCCCGTCTTTAGGGGAATCACGTGAGGTGAGACTTATCCCCATCGCACCAATGAGGGAAACCCCGCCTCGCGCTGAGAAGTCTTCCCAAGTGGGGGCTGGAAAGAGCTTGCCATCTTTTATGTTGGAGTCCTACATCCTTCCCAGGAAAGAGTCGAAGGATTTGAAGACTTTACCAAAGTCCTCTACAAGACCAAGGACGGAGCCAACTAATCACTGGGAGAACGTTTGCGACTCTCCCCAAGAAGAGCCTTTGGGGACAGGAGACTTCGCTGCAAGTCCAACATTAGGAGGGGAACAGCAAGAGTCAGAGCATGCGTTTTGGCAAGTTCTGACTCTAATGAGGGCTCTCAATGGGTTTGCCGACCCAGAGATCCCTCCTCGTGAGGGCAAGGACACGGTCTTGGACCGCGTATTCGGTACTCAGAAACCATCTAAGGCCAGTGCAGCTCTGCCCTGGTCTCAGGGGGTTAAGAGTACCAGGGACAAGATCGCTGTACAGCTCTCCGAGTTGTCCGCCTCCAACCGTTCCAATGCCGGCAACAAGCTCCTCGCACCTCCTCGCGTACAGCAGAGGAGGTACTTTGAGATCTTGGAGGAGCCTTGTTTAGCTCTTCCTCTCCACCATTCGTTGGAAGAGCTTACCAGGGGAGTCCCTCTTGAGAGACTCTCCAACCGGCAGGTCTCGTTCTCGGCAAACGAGATCCTTAACCAGGAGAAGGTTGCGAAGTGTGCTATGCAAGCTACTTCATGGCTAGACATCTGGTTAGGGACCTTAGGTATCTTGATACGCTCTGAGGATTTCTCCAAGGAACGTACCAGGAAAGCTATGGAGACGTTCCTTCTCTCAGGCACTCGCACGATCGAGTTTCTGGCCCACCAAGTCTCGAAATTGTGGGCAAACACCATCCTGAAACGGGATGCGGTGGCTGAGAGATTCCATCAGAAGGTCCCTAGCACCGAGATCAATAGGCTCAGGCATTCTTCTTTAGAAAGAACGATCCTGTTTGAGTCTAAGGATGTGGAACAGGCCGCTGAGAGGTGGAGGAAGTCTCACCAAAACTCCCTCCTTCATAGGGCTTTGACATCTAAGCCCTATAAACCTCCAGCACCCCAGCAGTACCGTCCAACTAAGACCGCAAAACCAACGACAGCAGCTAAGACAGTGGATGTCTAAGCCCTTTCCTGTCAAGGCAAAAAGTCCTCCAGGGGAGGTAAGAATCCTAGAGGGAGCAGCTGAGACCGCAAACGCTAGGATTTGCAGTCCCCCTGCATGTCCACCAGTGGGGGGATGCCTACAAAGTTGCTCAGACAGGTGGCAGCAACTCGGGGCCGATTCCTGCACGATTTCCATAATCAGTCAGGGATATCGCGTCCCGTTCACAACATCTCTACCTCCTCTGACTACGAATCCAGTGTCATTGAGCTCCCTTGCCATGGGATTGGCAAGGGGGCAAGCCCTTCGGGCTGAAGTCCAGACCCTGTTGAAGAAGGGTGCTCTCCAAGATCTTGACGGGTCTCCAGGCTTCTTCAGTCAACTCTTTCTTGTAAAGAAGGCGTCTGGAGGCTGGAGACCAGTCATCGACCTCTCAGCTCTGAACAAGTTTGTCAAACAAACTCCGTTCAGCCTGGAGACGCCAGACACGGTCAAAATAGCAGTGAGACCGCAAGACTTCATGTGTACACTGGATCTAAAGGACGCGTACTTCCAGATCCTAGTCCATCCGTCTTCAAGGAAGTACTTAAGATTCAGCCTAGACAACAAAGAGTACCAGTTCAAGGTGCTGTGCTTCGGTCTCTCCACAGCACCATAGGTTTTCACCAGAGCGTTCACCCTAATATCTTCGTGGGCACACAGGATTGGCATCCGTCTCCTTCGTTATGTGGACGACTTGCTAATCCTAGCAGATTCGGTGTCATCCTTTCTTCAACACCGGGATAAACTTTTGAGACTTTACCAGGATCTGGGGATACTGGTAAATCTCGAGAAGTCCTCACTGCTTCCCACTCAAAGACTGGTATATGTAGGCATGGTTATAGGCACCAATCTCCACAAAGCCTTCCCATCAGACGACAGGATAGGAAGGCTGAGGAAGGTCGCAAGCTCTTTTCTCAGATGAGAAGAGCTTCCAGCCCAATCGTGGTTACGTCTCCTCAGTCACCTTTCATCATTAGCTTGTCTAGTTCCCAACGGTCGCCTCAGGATGAGATCCCTCCAGTGGCGACTCAAGTCCCAGTGGAATCAAGGTTACGATTCCCAGGACGTCCTGATCCCTATGGGACCTGCGGAACTGACAGACCTCTAGTGGTGGGTGGCAGACGAGAACCTACGAAAAGGAGTGGACCTTCTCGTCCTCCCCCCGGATTTGATGCTGTTTTCGGACGCTTCAAAGAAAGGGTGGGGGGCCCACGTACTGCACCACACGACCTCAGGCCTGTGGTCAGAGTCAGAAAAGTATCTCCATATAAATCTCTTAGAGATGAAGGCCATCTTCCTGGCCCTTCAACAGTTCCAACAATACCTGGCGGGTCACTCTTGTCTTGGTGATGAGCGACAACACCACAGTAGTGGCTTACATCAACAAACAAAGAGGTACTTTTTCACAGCAGCTATCCCATCTAGCAGTAGAGATACTGAGATGGGGCAAAATCCACTCGATACTGCTATCGGCACGCTTCATTCCAGGCAAAATAATTGTGCTCGCCGACAATCTGAGCAGAGCGTCTCAGATAGTGAGTACCAAGTGGTCTTTGGATCATCTAGTAGCCAACAAAGTCTTGACTTTGTGGGGTTCTCCGACTGTGGATCTATTCGCAACAGCCCTGAACTTAAGGCTCCCGCTGTACTGCTCCCCAGTCACATACCCCAAGGCTCTCTGTCAAGATGCTTTCCAACAACGGTGGGACAACATCGACGTTTACGCCTTTCCCCCGTTCTGTCTGATGAGGAGGGTGCTCAACAAGACCAGAACACCGGTCAATCTTTCATTGACCCTCATAGCTCCACTATGGCATCACGCAGAATGGTTCCTGGACCTTCTGCAACTCCTAACGGAGCTACCGAGAGAACTCCCTCCACGGCACAATCTGCTCAAGCAACCACATGCCAACATCTTCCACAAAGCCGTAGCTTCGCTACGACTTCACGCCTGGAGACTATCCAGCATCTCCTCTCTGAGAGAGGATTTTCGCAACAAGTTGCGGTCAGGATGTCTGGACATCTGCGAAAGTCATCCGCAACAGTCTACCAGGCAAAGTGGAAAGTCTTCTGTGGTTGGTGTCGTGGAAGGGGTATCTCTCCACTCGATGCCACTATTCCAGCAATAGTGGAGTTTCTTCTGTATTTGCGGGAAGAAATGTGCCTTTCAGTCTCGGCAGTGAAAGGCTATCGCTCAGCCTTAAGTCTAGCTTTCAGGCTGAAAGGAATGGACATTTCTTCATCGCTAAAACTTTCTCTACTCATACGTAGTTATGAACTTACCTGCCCTCAGTCGGAAGTGAGACCTCCTCCATGGAACGTGGTTCGAGTTCTCAGGTCTCTTAAGAGACCTCCCTATGAACCATTACGCCAGGCATCAGATCGCCACCTAACCTGGAAGACGGTGTTCCTGCTAGCTTTGGATTCAGGCAAGCGTGTTAGCGAACTTAATGATCTCTCGTGTGACATCGCCCATTCAAGGGGATGGGGGGAGGTAACGTTCAGCTTCGTCCCTGAGATTATTGCTAAGACTCAGAATCCTGGAGTAGCGGACCCTCAGTTCGATTCCTTCCGGATTTCTAGTCTCCGCTCTATAACAGATGACCCAGACCATCTCTCACTATGCCCAGTAAGGAGGTTGAGGCTATACCTCAAAAGAACAGCTGCAGTCCGTCCTCATATGCCAGCATTATTCGTCATCACGGAACTTCATGGTCTCTCGTGTGACATCGCCCATTCAAGGGGATGGGGAGAGGTAACGTTCAGCTTCGTCCCTGAGATTATTGCCAAGACTCAGAATCCTGGAGTAGCGGACCCTCAGTTCGATTCCTTCCGGATTTCTAGTCTTCGCTCTGTAACAGATGACCCAGACCATCTCTTACTATGCCCAGTAAGGAATTTGAGGCTATACCTCAAAAGAACAGCTGCAGTCCGTCCTCATATGCCAGCATTATTCATCATCACAGGGAGGACTAAGAGGAGGGTCACCAAGAACACCATCTCTGCATGGATTCGTAGGGTCATTCATCTGGCCTTGAATCCAGATTCTCCGCCGCCACGTCGCCCTAGAGCACATGATGTCGGGCATAGCTACGTCCCTGGCCTTCAAAAGAAATTTCTCTGTGAAGTAGGTCCTTCAAGCTGGGGTGTGGAAGCCTCAGACAACGTTCACAGCCCACTACCTGCAAGACATGACCCACAGGAGGCTCGATACGTTCTCTATCGGCCCTGTGGTGGCTGCACAACAGCTGGTTTAAAACATCAAGCTCCTTATTGGACAAGTAGCAGAAGGTTGAGGGCATTGTTACCCGGTTTTTAGTCTGCAGGAATGAAAAGGTTTGACGGGCCCTTATTCTTTTCTTCATCATCCCTCTCTTGGGGAAAGCAGCATCCTGGGTTCTCTGCATAGCTGACCTCAAACCACTGCAGGTAAACCATGCTCCCTTGTGTTCCCAGTATTAAGTTAATACTGTTACGTCCCCATACCCTGACGAGGTGGTATTGGGAAAGTCCTAGTCTACAAGTTTCCATCTAAAGAACTTCAGAACAACTTCCTAGGACGAATCACACTTCTTCATACCTTCACACACAGCTTGCGTAGGCCGCGATCCTTGCATAGCAAGGTTCTAGCGAGGTGCAGGGACTCCTTATTTTTTTGGTGCTTACACACTCAAATATCAAGCCCCCGGGCAAAGCCAAAAGCCAGTACTGGCTGGGATGTCCACCCTTCCTAATAGTGTGGTTTGTATTTCAGTTACGGAACAAATGACAAATTCGTAGAAAATTTGTATTTTTCCTAACTATACAAACCTTAGCTATTTAACCAAACTTGGCCGCCAGCCCTATCCCCCTTGAAGTCCTACATACCAGCAAAGTGAGTTCTAGCACAGGTGTGTGTGAGGAGTGGGGGGGGGGGGGTGTTAGCAAGCTACCCTCCCCTACCCCTGCTAACTAGCGGTGTGGGTAGTAAACCCTCGTTAAATTTTAATGGCTTGTCATTTCAGCTACGCCGAAAGTAATATCCCTATTAAATAGCTAAGGTTTGTATAGTAAGGAAAAATACAAATTATCTACGAATTTGTCATATTGACATGAGAAAATATAAATAACTTTGGTCTTACATGAATACAACGTTTTTCTGCCTATGCATACTTTGTTCCTACACGGATACAAACTTGTCTTATGTTGCATACAGCTAAGCCTGTATGCCTTGGATGCTATGGTGGGTTATGTAAACCTTTGTTCGTATTGAGTATACAAACTTCGACTGGCTTTGTATACAGTGAGACCTGTATGCTTTTGTTGCTAGGTTTGTTCATATGGGATATGCAAACCTCGAGACTTTTCCTGAGTCTGGTATGACTCTTCCCTGTAGGGGGCAGGAAACACTAACATAGTTTATGATTAGAAGTAATGACGTATAACGGTAACGTCATATGTCTCTATGGTCAGAGTGACCAAGGAAATATTGTCTTGAGGTTAAGGAACATTTTGAAATCCACAGATACAATAATGCTCTGGTAACCTTCCATCAGGACGACATGGCCTGAGCCCAAAAAACGGATTTTGAGCGGAGCGAAAAATCTATTTTTGGGTGAGATAGCCATGTCGTCCTGATGGAACCGTCTTCCTTTCTATGAAATGGCCTTGGCAGGATCCCTCTTGAAACTACTATATCTGTAGCACCTTGCTCTAACGCTACAAGGAATTAACATGGCGGCGACGATGGCGCCATCTAGATACTCGAGGTAGTAACGAAGGAAGGGTACCTTGATAACGGCTCCCCTTCTATTTTTGCCACTTTCCCCCTCAAAGCAAAAACGCTATTCGGGGTGAAGATTGCTATGTGTCGTATCAAGATATACGTCCCCTGTTATTATGTGATATCCTTAAAGGAAACTTTAAGGATATTCTTGCCAGGAGTTAAAATTCTGGAGACCTAAAGGTAAATTCTCTGGGAATATCACTGTAGTCAAATATACCCTAGGAAGCTACTTAAAGGAACCTTCCATCAGGACGACATGGCTATCTCACCCAAAAATAGATTTTTTGCGTCGCTCGAAATCCGTTTTTTAAAGATAAATTATGAAATGTAGATGTAAGAAAGTAGAAATCTGACCTTGCATAGGTAAACATCATGGCTATATATATTTTTGACCTGTAAGGGAAGAATATACATATATGAATTCATTATTAGATTAATGCCACTCAGTGTGAATGTGAAACCAAATCTGTCTAGTTTCACTCAGATGTTGAATATGCATCAACACTGTGTTCAAATGTTCACACGGCACTGGTGTTATTGGTCAGATTCTGCACCTGTATAGAACAGTCTATTAATCACCGTAATGATTTGCATTAGAAGGTATTAATATCTATTCACCCGATGCACTGAGGAGTCCCAAAACAGTCCACTGTTCATCGCAGCACTAGACGACGGATTTTATGACACTACCTGCTGCCACCACAAAGTGTTTTATTTTATGTACTTGCTTCGCATAATGTTTATAGAACACACTAGATGATTTCCACCCGTATATAAGCGGAGCCTCTCAAAGTCCATGTGTTGAAAGAAATTCAACGAAGAAGCAACTTTCCTTGGATCGTGACCTGCAGGTGTGCTGTCAGGATCCGCTCTGCGAATAAAGTAGGGATAGATTTGATCCTGAGGTTTCGCCTCGGAAGAGCTGTCCCTCCTTGAAGTCTGAAGTTTTTCAAAGATAGACCTTAAGACACTCTACTGGGCATAGAGAGACATCTTCCTTCAGTGGGCAGATTCTCCAAGGACCCCACCTCTTGGTGGGCAGCTCGTTCTTGGCAAGAAAGGCAGAATCAGGGAAAAGGTTTAGTTCTCCTGTGTTTAGGAACTGAATATGGCCTTCGTTTCCGGATAAGGCCACTATTTCACTAACTCTAGCCCCTGAGGCTATTGTGAACAGAAAGATGACTTTGTGTGTTAGATCCTTTAGGTATAATCGTCATTGTTCAGGTTCGAAGCATAGTGCAATACTTTGTCCAACGACCATGTGATGTGCTTTGGAGGGGTTGCCGGCTTTAGTCTAGCGCATGCTTTTGGTATCTTATTGAAGATTTCATTTGTGAGGTCCACCTCAAAGGCGTACAGAACAGGTCTAGTTATAGCCGGCTTACACGCGGTTATTGTGGTGGAAGCCAGGCCTTGTTCATGTAGGTAGATGGAGAGAGAGAGACAGAAATCTATCGATATTTCTGTTGGTTTCCTTGTTTTCACAAAGGACACCCATTTCTTCCAAGATGATTCGTATCGTCTCTTAGTTGAACTTGACTTGTACTCTTCAATGAAGTTGACTTTGTCCTTCGAGATCCCAAAGTTTTTGTTCGATGCTATGGCGAGAAAATCATGAGATTTAGGTTGTTGGTTCTCGAGGATGAAGCGTAAACAGTCGACTTCTAAACCAGTTGGGATAAAACTGGGTTCGGCAGAGGAAACAGCTTCAGTTTCAATTCTAGAACTAGAGGGAACCAATTGCTTTTGGGCCATTTGGGGCCACTACTGCAGCTGTCCCTCTGAAGGATCTTAGCTTGTCGAGGACTCTTAGCAGGAGATTAGTTGGTGGAAACAGGTAATTCCAATTCCATCTGTTCCAGTCGAGAGACATGGCGTCTATCGCTTCTGCTTGAGGGTCCATGTAAGGAGCTATGTAACGAGGTAGTTTCTTGTTGTCGCTCGTTGCTAAGAGGTCGATCTGCAGTTCCGGGACTTTTTCCGAGATGAAGGAGAATGAGTCTGAGTCTAGGGACCATTCTATCTCTTTTGGCTTTCGCCTGGATAGAGCATCTGCTGTCACATTGCGGAACCCTTGAAGGTGAACTGCTGATAAGTGCCATCCTCTCTTCCTTGCCAGGTAGAAGATGGCTAACATCACATGATTGATGTGAGGTGATCTCAAGCCTTGTCGATTTAGACATCTTACTATCACTTCGTTGTCCAGGACCAATCTGATGTGGATTGCTTTGCGATGGGATAGTTTCTTGAACGTTAGGAAGACTGCCATGGCCTCCAAGATGTTGATGTGAAAGGGTTTGAACTGGTGCAACCAATTCCCTTGCACTTTTCTTTTGTGAAAATGGCTTCCCCATCCTTCCAGGGAAGCGTCCGTGTGTATCACCACTGATAGTTATGGTGGTTGCTGGGGAATTGTCCGCTCTAGGCTCTTGGCTGTTGACCATGGCCTTAGTAGCGTGCGCAATCGGGTCGGGGTCAACCTTAGTTGATCTCTTCGAGCGTTTGATGCGTATCTTCTCCAGATTCCTGACGTATCCTTCAACTGTACTTTTAGCACCGGGTCTGTCACTGCTGCAAACTGGAGAGAGCCCAATACTCTTTCCTGTTGGCATCTTGAAATCCTCTTGTATCGAATTAGTCTCTTGACAGCCCCCGCTATCTCTCCTCTTCTTGAATGGAATGGAGAGGTGGTGTGACTTTTAAGTTCCATTGGATTCCTAACCATTGGAACTTCTGAGCTGGAGAAAGGCGAGACTTCTTGCGATTGATCTTGAAGCCCAGGTGCTCCAGGAACTGTATCACCTTTCCGGCCGCTTGCAGACAAGTAGTCGTGGATGCTGCCCACACCAGCCATTCGTCTAGATATGCTACTACTTGAACTCCCTCGGAGTGTAGTTGCTAGACGATTGTATCTGCTAACTTTTTGAATATCCTTGGGGCTATGTTTAGTCCAAAGGGCATCGCTCTGAAGACAAATTTTGTCTTCTGTAGCTTGAATCCTAGGTAGGAGGAGAGGGGTGACTGATTGGTAGGTACCTGTAAGCATCTGCCAGGTCTATTGAGACTGTGTATGCCCCTTTTGGTAGAAGGGTCCTTATGTGTTGCAAGGTAAGCATCCGAAACTTGTTGTTCTCGATGAACTTGTTGAGTGGAGACAAGTCTAGAATGACTCTGAGTTTGTCTGAGTCTTTCTTGGGAACATAAAGCAGCCTTCCCTGGAACTTGATGGACTTCGCTTTCCTTATTACCTTCTTGTTCAAGAGTTTTGAGGTATATTCTTCCAACCAGGGCAGTGGGGGGGGGTTGTTGGAAGAATTCTGGAAAAGGGGGTGGAATTTCATTCCATCTCCACCCGAGTCCTTTCATGATTAGGCTGTGGCCCCAGGGATCAAAGGTCCAACGATCCCGAAAGTGAAAAAGTCTGCCCCCTACCTGGAACCCCTCATTGCTTAGGGGTTCCTGAGGACTTGTTTCCATGACCACGTCCTCCTCTGCCCCTTGGGGGGTTTCCGGAGGAACCTTTTCTTGGGCCTCTACCTTTGTAGGGCCGAAAGGTGGTCGAGTGCCTCTCAAAGACTGGGTTAAACACAGGTGACTAGGCTACCAGCTGTTGAGGGACCATCTGGAAGGTGGTTTGAGGCTGGGCTACCATTTGAGGCACCGTGGCCATGGTCACGGCTGGAAGTCGTGCAGGTCTACGTGGTCTTCTTGCCTTCTTGTTCTTAGGTTGGGGACCTCCATCTGAGGAAGACTTCCTCTTTGAAGACCTGCCCCACTTTTGGAGAAGGTTCCTATTCTCCGTGGCTGCTTTGGCAATGACTTCTTGGACCACTTCCTGTGGAATAAGGTCCTTGCCCCAGATGCATGATGAGATCAGCTTTCTGTGCTCGTGTTTCACCGTTGCTGTAGCGAACACGTGCTCTCTACAGATCCTCCTTGACCTGACAAAAGCATACAAGTCCTTAATGAGGGTACCCATGTGAGACTTAGCTAAGACGATGTACATGTCTCGGGCGTTATTTAGGCCTGCACACATTTCTAAACAGTCCTGATGAGACAGGGAGGTGGCAAGTCTTTCTTTCGTCTCCTGTTCCCTTCTCAAGAGATGATCTGGCAACTCTGGAAGGTTCTCGTTGAACTGTTGGCCTGCTATCTCCGGATCCAACTTCGAGACGGAGAAGGTTAGATGTACTTCTTTCCACTTCTCGCAGGTAGGCATAGCTAGAGATAATGGCTTACATTCCTCTAGGATTGGGCAGGGTTTGCCCTCTTCGACTGCTTTACTGACACAGTCGAGGGCTTTCTCTGAAAAGGGGAAAGCTCTGGAGGAAGGAGCAATAAAGGTTGGATGCCTCTTGCTCCGTACTGAGACTTTGGAGTTGGTGTATCCGGCTCCTTTCAGGGTCTTGGTAAGGATGGCCTGTGCCTTGTCATGTTCGAAGACAATGACTTCCTTTGGTACCGTCTCCTCACGGGATGCAGGATCATCTCGCAGTCTCACGTGACAATCTGGGTAGGCTGAAAAGCTAGGCCAGAATTTAAGATCTTCAAGTGGCTTGGCCCCCAACTTCTTGGAGATGAATAGCTTCCCATTCATCATGAGCATGTGCTCCGTTTACCTTCAGGGGTTTGTTTTGGAGCAGTGAGGGAGGTCTGATACTTTAAGGGGTTTAGTAGAGCCCCTGGAAGTTCTTGGTCGATTCCCTTTTTGTACCTCTCTTTTCGTCTGTTGGATGTCCTGTTTCATCTTCTCCTGTTCCTTCTGGAACACTTCCAACATCTGTTGGATCGACGATAGGAGCACCTCGCTCCTGTCGACCTGTGTAGTCAGTTGAGGAGTTAGGGCTGAAGAGGTTGACGGCATAGGTTGATATGCCATCACAGTGATCTGGTGGTCCTCAGTCACCGTCAAAACGGATCCTTCTTCCTCCGTTGGTGGTTGAACCATGTTTCTTCAGGGCCTTCTTGCAGTAGGTCCTGTTCAGTGTCGGGTAACACTTCCGACATCCGTTCTTGGTGCGTGTTGTGGATGTCCGCGTCGATCTTCAGTTGGATGAAGGGAGGCTGGACCTGTTCCTGGGGCACTACCGCACTAGGTTAAGCCTTAGGGAACAGAAGGCACCTGAGAGATTCGTTGGGCAGGTAACGTCCCGGAGAGTTCTTTTGGAACCCTCTTACCCACCAATGAAGGGTTTTCCTTGCTGTATCCCTAGCCTCTATGGAGACAGGGATCTCCAAAGCCGTTGGACAGCAAGGTCGAGCAGTTGGAGCAACCCTTCGGGTCCCAGTACCTCAGGGAACCAGATACGATGCAGCAGGGGGCATGAGACCTGCACATCGTATGCCCACAAAAGTCCTTACTCTTGTGGTTGCAGATCACAACTGCACACGTCGCCATTAGCTCCTCCTGTAAAGGGAAAGGATTTGATGAGTATTCAGTTGTTTATATCATTGATATAAATGCATACATTTCATAGTAATACTTATTATTGTAATTAATAGCTTAGGATAGTAAGCTAGAAAGGAAATAGGAAAGACACATATCTGTATTTCCTTCAAGGCAATCACTGAGACCTCCGTCTTTAGTAATATTTAGATTCCCTATAAGGGAGAATACAGGGTGGAACGACTCTAGTACTAGAGACGGGGTTAGTAAATATTTATACTAACTTTTCCACCTATAGTATATTAATATTGATTGGTGTTTTATATGGGTCCCGATGATCAAAGGATTCATCTGGATGTTGAGGGATTACTCAACCTCAACATGGTATGCGGTCCCAACAATAGACTGTGAAAGGTTACACAGAGTATGTTAGAAAATACTTGTACTACTGTATTGTTGTATACTGTAGTTTTACTGCTACACTACCGGGTTAGGTTAATACCTGGCGGCACTAACTGATAGAGAGAAAGAAAGAATGGAAAGGAGGGTTTCCTATTATTTTGGTGTAGCACAATAACTGGAAGTGTAGGAGGACTATCCTGCCGCCTACTGTCTCCTTGCCAGAATGAGAGTTCTAATGGAAGGGGAGGAATCTATCTGATTCTTGCTTCCATCCATCCACAAAAGTCTGCCGCCGGCTGTACTGCCGGTTGCAAGGTTTTTGGATGGCAGACCAAGAGAGGGCTGAAGAATTCTCACAGTATGTTGGGTTTCCCACCAGCAGCCGTCAGAGCCAGCTCAGTCTTTTCCCCCGGGGCATTCACTTTCGGTGAAGGAAGGACATAAGGGGGAAGGTGACCGAGGCGGCTACTTAACCGCCGCCGGTAGGGACCTGGCCGGCAACGCAATCAACCCGACTGTTTGAGTACCTGTGAAGGAATGTTGTGACGGCTAGGCAGACACTAAAGGACAGAGGGGCGGGGGGAGTGTCTTATAGTTCACAGGGGAGAGAGGTGGTGGCAGGTATGTCGCCTACCTTCGAACGTGGACTACGGAAGCATGGTTTCCTGTGCCGATGACGTCGTGGGCGGCAGAGGAACAAAGATTCCTCTGTCGGCGACATTGTCGGCTGCAAGACAAGGCACCCTGAATTACCATTTAACCTCAAAGCCGGAGTACTCGGCGGCAAAGAAGAAAGATGGTGTTATTACTATCTAGCCGGAGTTCTACTCAACGGCAATGACGAAAGATAGAGGCTGCCGCCTGTATTGGTGGTGGCTCAGGGATGGAGGAAGGGTTTAGCCTCTTTTCTCTAAAAGAGAATATATATCGAACCTTATCCATAAATTCTATGGGATGTATGTCCCCATCCGAATTAATAAGGAACGATAGGGAGAGGTTAAACATGGGGAATTACTTTACTACGAGTTAGGCTAGCCTAACTCAAGTGGGGACCGTGGCCATGGTTGGTACCACCCAGGCCCCTGTCGTATACGAAAAGTTAAGTCACATTTAGGAAGAGGAATAAAATAATATTGTATGCACAATCTTCACTAGTATAATTTGCCTAACTAGCTAAATTTATAGCTAAATGCCGGGAATGTCGCTCTACTGACTAAATAAAATGCAATAATAATGTGCGACAGTGGTCGTAAAATGGCCGCCTCCGGTTGTGGCTACGCTCAACCAAACACACTTAAATTATACGAATTTAACTGTGAGAAGGGAGCCTAAAATTATACACAGGAAAGAATAAATACTCAACTTTCCAGAGGATGAAGATGCTGGAGATTGCATTATTAATGTTCCTGTAATCCGTAACGAACACCCGGAAAATGTTGGAAGCGCACTTAGCTTAAATGCTACAGAGAAAGGAATAGCAGCCGGTAGTAGTGCGAGTAGGAGTTCCACCGGGTACCTTGATAACGGCTCCCCTCTCGTTTGCCACTCTTCCCACTCAAAGAGTTAAATCTATTTAGGGTGAAGATTGCTGTGTCGTATCTAAAAATACGTCCCCTTGATATTGTGCAATATCCTTAAATTTCTATTAAGGATACTCGCGCCAGGAGTTAGAATTCTGGAGACCTTCGGTTAATTCTCTAGGAGTATCACTGTAGCAAATATCCCTTAGAAAGCTACGTAAAGGAACCTTCCATCAGGACGACATGGCTGAGCCCAAAAAGTATTGTAGAGTACAACACGTAGTTAATAAACAATCTGTAGTACTGTATAACATTACATTACGTAGCCGTTGCGCGGACCAAAACTATAATTTTAAACATTAAACTTACCCGGTGGTTATATAAAACGGATTTTGAGCGAAGCGAAAAATCTATTTTTGGGTGAGATAGCCATGTTGTCCTGATGGAAGGTTCCTTTAGTAGCTTCCTAAGGGTATATATGACTACAGTAGATATTCCCAGAGAATTAAACTAAAGGTTTCACAGAATTCTAACTTCTGGTGCGAGTACCCATAAGGTTTCCCTTTAGGATATCATATAATAACGGGACGTATGCTTGACACGCCACATAGCTATCTGCATCCCACATAGCGTTTACGCTTCGAGGGGGAATAGTGGCAAGTTATAGGAGGAGCCGTTACAAAGTTCTCCTCCACCGTTACTGTTTTGGTACTCGGCGACGTCAACATCCGGTCGCCATGTTGTCCGCCATCTTGGATAACGCCACCGTAGCGCGCCTTTGTCATTCCTTTCGGCGTTTATGCCAGCCTCCATGATACAATAAGATTGGGAGGGGCCTGTCAAGGCCGAATAGAGAACAAGGGCGGGGTCCATCAGGACGACATGGCTATCTCACCCAAAAATAGATTTTTCGCTTTGCTCAAAATCCATTTTTTGGGCTCAAGCCATGTTGACCTGATGGAAGTGTACCAGAGAATTAACCCTTTTACCCCCAAAGGACGTACTGGTACGTTTCACAAAAGCCATCCCTTTACTCCCATGGACGTACCGGTACGTCCTTACAAAAAAATGCTATAAATTTTTTTTTTCATATTCATGATAATTTTTTGAGAAAATTCAGGCATTTTCCAAGAGAATGAGACCAACCTGACCTCTCTATGACAAAAATTAATGCTGTTAGAGCAATTTAAAAAAAAATATACTGCAAAATGTGCCTGGAAAAAAATAACCCCCTGGTGGTTGAGGGTTGGAAATTTCCAAATAGCTTGGGGGTAAAAGGGTTAATGTATCGTGGATTTTTCCCCTTCTTTGTAGTGCCTTTCAACTTCTAAACAATATTCCTTTGGTCTGATGACCACAGACCTGTGGCATATCTGTTACATGCCATTTCAGATAAGCATATACCATGTTACTGCTTCCTGCCCCCCTGGCAGGGAAGTCCTAATTGGACGGAAGGAACATCTTGAAGTTGCTTGATAGAGGAACTCAACTAGTTTCGGAGATACCTGCCGGTCCCAGGGCCAGATAGAGAAGGTAAGTATACTCGTGTTGGAACAAGTTACCTTAATCTAGAGGAGTTTGCATCAAGAGAACAAAATTATAACATTGTTCATAGTAATATCAAAATAAAAGGGTAATAAAATTCTGTAACAGTGTTTTATTTCATGAGAGAGAGAGGGCGAAATGAGACGCACATGGTAACCAAATTCTCTTTTATTCATTAAAACAGAATTAGCATGAAATAAGCAAAATTTGAAATAAGCAATGCAATTAAAAACATAGACTAAAGACATCAAAAGAAGTGGTTGTGGAATCTGAAAAGGAAAACTTGCCATTACACACATAAGTTCCAGAGGAACTATAAAGTCTTTCTAGAAAGTCTTGTATACACTTCATGTTAAAACATGCGGCACATGTGTTACTGTCTATGTTAATTCACCTTTGTAGAAGAACAGTCTTTAGTGTCACTAGGTGGCACTTAAAATCACTATGTTTCGCACTAGGGTCAACACAGGCACCCGTGGAGTTAGAGTCCCGAATAACTTACTGTTCTCCGCAGTACTAAGCAGCAGGTTTTAGCATACTACCTGCTGCCAACACATGGCGCTTCAACTCTTGCACCTGCTTTGCGTAGTGTTTGAAAAACACACTTGAGGATTTCCAGCCCGTGAAAGAGCGAAGACTCTCGAAGTCCATCGACTGGAAGAAATTCAGGGTAGAGGCGACTTTCTTGGGATCATGACCTGCGGGTATACTGTCAGGATCTGCTCTGCGAATAAAGTAGGTGATCCTCGCCCTAGTTGTTTGAGTGACAAATCAGACCCTGATGTTTCTCCTTTAAAGAGCTGTCCTCCGCCAAAGTCTGAAGTTCTTCGAAGATAGACCTTTAGACTCTCCACTGGGCATAGAGAGACATCTTCCTTCAGGGGGCAGATTCTCCAGGGGCCCCACCATTTGGTGGGAAACTCGTTCTTGGCGAGAAACATTGGGTCAGGAAAGAGGTTAAGTTCACCTGTGTCAGCAAACTGTATCTGGCCCTCTTCTCTTGATAAAGCCACAATCTCACTGACTCGGGCTCCCGAGGCGAGAGCAAAAAGGAAAATTACTTTTTGAGTCAAATCTTTCAGAGGGCAAGACTCGTTGTCCAGACTTGAGGCAAACTGGAGCACTTTGTCGAGAGACCAGGAGATGGGTCTCGGTGGAGGTGCAGGACGGAGTTTAGCACATGCCTTTGGCAGTTTGTTAAAGATGTTGTCAGACAGGTTGATCTGGAAGGCAGAGTAGTGGTCTTGTCAAGGCCGATTTGTAAGTAGAAATCGTGTTGGCTGCCAAGCCCTGTCCATGAAGGTGAATAAAGAAGGACAGACAAAAATCTATAATTTCCGTAGGATTTTTAGCCTTGACGAAGGACACCCATTTCTTCCAGGAAGACTCGTATTGCCTTCTGGTAGATTTAGTTTTGTATTCCTCTAGGAAGTCCAAACTTTTTTTTCGAAATCCCAAACCTCTTCTTAACGGCTAGGGAGAGAAAACCATGAGATGTAGGTCTCAGGTTTTCCTTGATGAAGCGAAGACAGTTGACTTCTGAACTTGCTGGGATAGAACTGGGTCCGGCAGGGGAATTATCTTGAGATGTAACTTCAGGATTAGAGGAACCAGTTGCTCCAGGGCCACTTGGGTGCCACTAGGGCTGCTGTTCCTTGGAAGGTTCTCAGCTTGGTGAGGACTTTCAGCAGAAGGTTGGGTGGAGGGAACAGGTAAATCTTGGACCATCTGTTCCAGTCCAGGGACATGGCGTCCACTGCTTCCGCTCTGGGGTCCTCGTAAGGGGCCACGTTCCGAGGAAGTTGTTTGTTGTCGCTCGTCGCGAAGAGGTCGATCTGCAGTTCCGGGACTTGGCGAGAGATGAAGGAGAATGAGTCTACGTCTAGGGACCATTCTGACTCTATCGGGGTTGTCTTTGATAGAGCATCCGCCGTCACGTTGCGGAATCCTTGAAGGTGAACTGCTGAGAGGTGCCATCTCTTCTTGCCCGCTAGGCGAAAGATGGGCAGTAACACTTGGTTGAGTTGGGGTGATCTTGAGCCCTGCCGGTTGAGACATCTGACCACAACGGCGCTGTCCAGAGTTAGACGGATGTGGGACGAGGGTTGTGGAGACAGCCTCTTCAGAGAAAGGAGGACCGCCATGGCCTCCAAGAAGTTGATGTGGAACGTCTTGAATAGGGGAGACCATGTTCCGTGAACTTGTCGTTGAGGGGAGTGACCGCCCCCATCCTTCTAGCGATGCATCCGTGTGGATAACGACCGACGGAGGTGGTGGTTGAAGGGGGACTGGTCTCTTCAGGTTCTTTGCCTCCGACCATGGCTTTAGAAGTGAACGAAGCCTGGTTGGTAGAGGTCTCTTGAGATCTCTTCGAGCGATGGATGCGTATCTTCTTCAGACTCCCGATACATCCTCTAGCTGTGCTCGTAGCACTGGGTCTGTCGCTGAAGCGAACTGGAGGGAGCCGAGCACCTGCTCCTGTTGACGTCTTGAAATCCGTTCGGATTTTAGGAGTCTCTTGACAGATCCTGCTATTTCCTTCCTTTTCTTCGGAGGGATGGAAAGATGGTGAGACTGAAGGTTCCAATGGATTCCTAGCCATTGAAACTTCTGAGCTGGAGAAAGTCGAGACTTCTTGGTGTTGATTTTGAAACCCAGATGTTCCAGGAATTGGGTCACTTTTCTGGAAGCTTGCAAGCATTCTTCTGAGGATGCGGCCCAGACCAGCCAATCGTCCAGGTAAGCCATCACCTGGATGCCTTGAAGGCATAGCTGTTGCACGATCGTTTCTGCGAGCTTCATGAAGATCCTTGGAGCTATGTTGAGTCCGAACGGTATGGGTCTGAAGGCGTATTGCCTTCTTTGAAGCTTGAATCTTAGGTAGGAGGAGGCCTGGCGATTCATTGTAATGTGCCCGTAGACGTCCGCCAAGTCTATCGAGACTGTGAATGCCTTTTGGGGCAGTAGGGCTCTGATGTGCTGAAGAGTTAGCATCTTGAATTTGTTGTTCACGATGAACTTGTTGAGAGGGGACAAGTCCAGAATGACTCTGAGTTTGTCGGAGTCCTTCTTGGGAACGCAGAACAGTCTTCCCTGGAACCTGGTGGACTTTACCCTCTTGATCACCTTCTTGTTCAAGAGTTCTTGGACGTATTCTTCCAGGACGGGGGTGGAGTGTTGGAAGAATTGGTGGAAGGTTGGAGGTGGTGATACCTAACTACACCCTAGTCCGTTATTGATGATGCTGTGAGCCCAAAGATTGAAGGTCCAACGATCCTTGAAGAGGCGGAGTCTTCTTCCCACCGGAAGCATTTCATTGCTTCTGGTTTCCCGAGTGTTTGCCACCTTGGCCGCCTGCTCCCCTCCCTCCTCTCCCTCTTGAAGGGCGTCGAGAGGAGTCTCTGCCAGAGCCTCTACCTTTGGGACGAAAGGTAGCTGACTGTCTTTCGTAGGCAGGTGTGAAGACTGGTGACTGAGCCACCACCGGCTGAGGGACCAACTGAAAGGTCTCTTGGGGCTGAGGCACCAACTGGGGAGTAGCGGGTGCCGGAAACTGGAAATATTTTTACTGCATAACTATACATCATAGTTTTCTGTCTAGGGTAAGTACTTTACCATAGATATACTGGCTACAGTATATAGCTATACAATAGTCACTGCCGGCACAAGGCCGGCAGGTATGATTAGGTGGTGCCGGCAGCGTGGCGGCATGCCAGAAACGCGCCGGGCGCCGGCGAAGCTCCATCGAGGGTGGGAACCCTTCCCTGTCAACAGTCTATGTGGCAGAGAGAATAGGAGCTTCTGGATGATGGCAGATCGCCTGCACGTCGGCGGCCCCCGGCAGTTGGCAAGCTACCGGCGAAGGTATTCCAGCACTGGCGTCAATCAATGAGACAGAGTGGATACTAGGGTACCCTGACAGCTGTTGCCGGCAGGGTAGCGGCAGTGGACCGGCACTGATAGGTAGAGAGAAAGGGTAGGGGAAGAGGGAGGGAAGGGTAGTCCGTTACCCCGGCCTCATCTTCCTCCGGAAGGAGTGTTCAAATGAAAGAGAGGGGGCAATCTTTCATCCAGCCGCAACAGAGCCCGCATTCGGCAAGAATTGCGGATGGCGGCCCAAGGGAGGACCGAAGAACACTCTAAGATAGGGAGGTCCCACGCCGGCAGACCGATTCGCTTAGGCTATCCCATAGTTCGACAATATGCAGGAAGCGTAGCAGCTCGGACTAACCCACGAAGGGACCAAGCCGATCCCACAACCCGCCAGCACACGGTGGAGTTGTAGGACGGCGGACAGGGGTGTGATGGCTGGGGGGGGGGAGGGGGGCAAGGGGAGTTTGGGGGGAGGCGTAGCCTTCACCAACACTCCAGGGGGGGGGGGTCTGTTCCAGAACCAGCCCTATCCTAGGTGTTGGAGACTTCATTCTCCAGCCTAGGGTAGGTTAGTTCAGAGAAGGTACAGCACTAGTCTACTGTCCTAAACTATAAAGAAACAGAATCCCCTGGCCTGCCTAACCTAGGCTAGGGAAGCGAGTCCCGAAACAGGGAAGGCAGGTGTAGGACATATCGCTAGGCCACAGGGAGGAAAGGGTCGAAACCCTACCAAGTGTGGACTAGGGGGAAAGGCAGAGCCCTTCCACCTTCGCCTACCAGCAGGGCCCCAAAAACGGATTTTGAGCGAAGCGAAAAATCTATTTTTGGGTGAGATAGCCATGACGTCCTGATGGAAGGTTCCTTCAGTAGCTTCCTAGGGTATATTTAACTACAGTGGATACTCCCAGAGAATTAAACTAAAGGTTATCTCAGAATTCTAACTTCTGGTGCGAGTACCCTAAAGGTTTCCCTCTAGGATATCGTATATCAACAGGGGACGCATGTATTAACACGCCACATAGCTATCTACACCCCATATAGAGTTAACACTTCGATATGGAAAGGTGGTTGAGTAACTGAGGAGCCGTTCTACAGTTACTCTCATCCATGGCTGCTTTTGGTACTCGAGACGTAAACAAACGGGCGCCATGGCTAAATGACGTCACGTCCGTCCTCATCCTGAGCTCAGCTTCTGCTAATCTCCATGATACAGTAGGTCAGGGAGGGGCCTGAAAGGCTGAACTAGAATAGACGGGAGGGTCCATCAGGACGTCATGGCTATCTCACCCAAAAATAGATTTTTCGCTTCGCTCAAAATCCGTTTTTTGAGCTCAAGCCATGACGTCCTGATGGAAGTGTACCAGAGAATTAATGTATCGTGGAATTTTTCCCCCTTTTAATCCAAGTGCCAAGGGCTTCGAACAGTATTATAGAACCTGTCCTTACCAGAGATTCTATGACGAACTAGCTTCCTGCCCCCCTGGCAGGGAAGTCCTGGTGGACAATAGGAACATCTCGAAGCGATCATTGAAGAGCTACTCACTCTGCGGAGAGTTCACGCTGGACTCGGAGACAAGACAAAGGTTAATATTCGGGTAGAAATATTATCAAGCATAGGTAAGTAAATAACATTTACTACTCCCCCTGGGGGAGAGATCGGTCTGGTCTTGGAGACAGGACAAAGGTTAATATTCGAATAGGAACATTATCAAGGCATGAGTGAGCATATAAGATAATTACTTATATTATTCTTTCCTGTTCTTCAGGGAAAAGGGGTAAATGAAACTATAACAATCGTATATTTCTTGATAAGGAATAGGAGCGAAGAGAGACGCACATGGAATGAAATAGACATTTTATTTCTAGGATTGCAGATCATTATGGCAGTAATTACAATAATGAATGTAGAGTTTATTTACAATAATAAAGAATAATGTACATAGAAAATAAAGACTTTAATCTTGGTTCTGAAAGGAAAATTCACTTTTAGAAACACAAGTTCCAGAGGAACGCCAGTCTTTTATAAAATTTCAAAGGAAACACATCATGCCCTAGGGCATGTGGCACTCGTGTAAAGTCTATGACATTTCACCTTGGTAAGAACAGTCTATTAGAAACACTAAGTGTCCATAAAATTACTATGTATCACAAAAAGGGTCAACACAGGCACCTATAGAGTTGAAGTCCCAAGTAACTCACTGTTCTATGCAGAGTTAAACAGCAGGTTTCATAACACTACCTGCGGCTACCACGAAATGCTTCACTTCGTGCACTTGTTTTGCGTAGTGCTTGAAGAAAACGCGCGATGATTTCCAGCCTGTAAAGCTCTTGAGGCTTCCGAAATCCATACTCTGGAAGAAGTTCAGAGAAGAAGCGACTTTTCTAGGATCGTGACCTGCGGGTGTACTGTCAGGATCCGCTCTGCGAATGAAGTAGGTGATTTTCGCTCTTAGTTGTTTCAGTGACAGGTCGCTACCCGATGTTTCTCCTTTGAAGAGTTGTCCTCCACCAAAGTCTGAAGTTCTTCGAAGATAGACCTTAAGACTCTCCACTGGGCATAGAGAGACATCTTCCTTCTGGGGGCAGATTCTCCAAAGGCCCCATCTCTTGGTGGGTTGTTCATTCTTAGCGAGAAACGTCGGATCGGGGAAGAGGGTAAGCTCTCCTGTCTCTGCGAACAGGATATGACCCTCTTCTCTAGATAATGCCACTATTTCACTGACTCGGGCTCCCGAGGCGAGAGCAAAAAGGAAGATAACTTTTTGAGTCAAATCTTTCAGAGGGCACGAATCATTGTCCAGGCTAGAAGCAAAATGGAGCACCTTGTCCAGGGACCAGGAGATAGGTTTTGGTGGGGGTGCTGGGCGTAGTCTAGCGCATGCCTTTGGCAGTTTATTGAAGATATCACTGGACAGATCAATCTGGAAGGCGTATAGGAGTGGTCTAGTCAGGGCCGATTTGCAGGTGGAAATCGTGTTGGCCGCTAAGCCTTGTCCATGAAGGTGAATGAAGAAGGACATACAAAAATCAATGGTGATTTCCGTAGGATTTTTTGCCTTGACCAATGAGACCCACTTTCTCCAGGAAGATGCGTATTGCCGTCTGGTAGATTCAGTCTTGTACTCCTCAAGGAAGTCTAAGCTTTTCTTCGAGATCCCAAACCTTTTCTTTGCGGCTAAGGAGAGAAAATCATGAGATGAAGGTCCCTGACTTTCAGTGATGAAGCGAAGACAGTCGACTTCTGTACTTGTTGCGAGAGGACTGGACCCGGAAGGGGAATCAGCGTGGGCTGCAGCTCCAGGACCAGGGGGTACCAATTGCTCCGGGGCCACTTGGGAGCCACTAGGGCCGCTGTCCCTTTGAAGGTTCTCAGTTTGGAGAGGACTTTCAGCAGAAGGTTGGGAGGGGGGAACAGGTATATCCTGGACCATCTCTTCCAATCCAGTGACATGGCATCCACTGCTTCTGCCTTGGGGTCTTCGTACGGGGCCACATATCGAGGAAGTTGATTGTTGTCGCTCGTTGCGAAGAGATCGATCTGAAGTTCCGGGACTTGGTGAGAGATGAAGGAAAATGATCTTGCGTCTAGAGACCATTCCAACTCTATTGGGCTTGTCCTCGATAGAGCATCCGCCGTCACGTTGCGGAATCCTTGTAGGTGAACTGCAGACAGGTGCCATTTCTTCCTTTCTGCCAAACGAAAGATCGGAAGTAGTACCTGATTTATCTGGGGCGATCTCAAGCCCTGACGATTGAGACATCTGACTACCACCGAGTTGTCCAGAGTCAGACGAATGTGGATCGAGGGAGGCGGGGAGAGTTTCTTCAGGGTGAGAAGAACCGCCATGGCCTCCAAGATGTTGATGTGAAACGTCTTGAATAGGGGAGACCATGTTCCTTGAACCTGTTGTTGGTGGGAGTGACCTCCCAACCCTCCAGTGAAACGTTCGTTTGGATGTTGATCGATGGAGGCGGGTGTTGAAGAGGGATAGACCATTTCAGGGTCTTTTCTTCTGACCACGGCTTTAAGAGTAAGCGAAGTCTGTTTGGAAGCCGTCTCTTGAGGTCTCTTCGAGCGATGGATGCGAAACGTCTCCAGACTCCCGTGGCATCCTTTAGCTGTACGCGAAGCACTGGGTTTGTCACAGAGGCGAACTGTAGAGAGCTGAGGACTTGTTCCTGCTGTCGTCTTGAGATCCGTTTGGATTTTGAAGCCTTCTGATAGACCCTGCTATTTCCTTCCTTTTCTTCTGTGGGATGGAAAGGCGGTGTGACTGAAGATCCCAATGGATTCCCAACCATTGGAACTTCTGAGCTTGAGAGAGGCGAGATTTCTCGGCATTTATCTTGAAGCCCAGATGCTCTAGGAACTGGGTGACTTTGTTGCAGGCTCTCACACAATCTTCGGGCGATGTCGACCAGACTAGTCAGTCGTCTAGGTAGGCCATCACTTGGACGCCCTGAAGACGTAGCTGTTGGACGATTGCGTCTGCCAGCTTGGTGAAGATCCGTGGAGCCACGTTGAGCCCGAAGGTCATGGCCCTGAAGGCGTAACTTTTCCTTTGGAGTCGAAATCCTAGGTAGGAGGAAGCGTAATGATTCATTGGGATGTGCCAGTAGGCATCCGCCAGGTCTATGGAGACCGTGTAGGCCCTTTGAGGCAGAAGGGTCCATATTTGTTGCAGAGTCAGCATCTTGAATTTGTTGTTCGCAATGAACTTGTTGAGGGGGGATAAGTCTAGAATGACTCTGAGTTTGTCGGAGCCTTTCTTGGGAACACAAAAGAGTCTCCCTTGGAACCTGGTTGACTTTACCCTCCTGATCACCTTCTTGTTCAAGAGTTCCAGGACATATTCATCCAGGAGGGGGGGTTGACTGTTGGAAGAATTGCTGGAAGGCTGGGGGTGGTTGAGTCCAGCTCCAGCCCAGTCCCTTCTTGACGATGCTGTGTGGCCAGGGATCGATGGTCCAACGATCCTGGAATTGGCGAAGTCTTCCTCCCACCAGAAGCACTTCATTGCTTCTGGTGTCCCGAGGGTTTGCCACCTCAGCCGCTAGCTCCCCTTCCTCCTGTGCCTCTGGAGGGACGGCGAGAAGAATCTCTGGCGGAACCTCTGCCTGAGCCCCTACCTCTGGGACGAAAGGTAGTCGAGTGTTGCTCGTAGGCAGGGGTGAAGACCGGCGACTGCGATACCACCGGTTGGGGAACCAAGTGAAAGGTCTGTTGCGGCTGCGTAGCCACTTGGGGAGTAGCGGGACCCGGAAACTGTCGTCTCGGTTGACGTTGCTGGGGTCTGGGGTTCGAGGATTTCCTCTTAGGCTGAGGGCCATCATCCTGAGAGGACTTCCTCTTTCGGGACATGCCCCACTTATGGAGAAGGTTCCTATTCTCCGTGGCAGCTTTGTCCACTATCTCTTTCACCAAGGTAGATGGGAAGAGATACTTGCCCCAGATATTGGAGGAAATCAGTCTCCGGGGTTCGTGTTTCACCGTTGCGTTGGCGAACACGAATTCTCGACAGGCTCTGCGAGCCCTAGTGAAGCTATATAGGTCCTTGGTTACAGTCGCCAGGTGCGACTTAGGAAGGACCATATAAAAGTCCGGGACTCTGGTATCCCCGGCCATGAGTTCGAGCTGTACCTGATGGGACAGCGAAGCGGCGAGTCTCTCCTTCGTATCCTGTTCCCTACGAAGGAGGTGATCGTTCAGCCTTGGGAGGTCCTCATTGAATTGACGACCGGCCACATCAGGTTCCAGTTTTCCTACCGTGAAGGTCGACTGGATGTCTTTCCAGTGCTTATCATCGGGGGGAAGAGTAATGGAGAAGGGTCTGCACTCCTCCAGTGCAGGACAAGGTTTCCCTTCCTCCACTGCCTTTATGACCGCTGTGAAGGCCTTTTCGATGAAGGGGTAGGTCGCAGTATTTGGCGCAACGAAGGTTGGATGCTTCTTACTAAGCGCTGGCATCTTGGAGTTAGTGAAACCCCGACTCTTCACTGCCTGAGCTAACATAGCTTGGGCCTTCGCGAGATCGAACACAATAACTTCTTTTGGTTCGGTCTCTTCCTTTGAGGCTGGTTCGGACCTGAGCTGGACGTAACAGTCCGGATAAGCCTCGAAATTTGGGAAGAACTCCACTTCTTCCAGCAAAATAGAGCCAACCCTTTCACTGATATAAATCTTGCCAGTTGTAATTGGCATATGCTCGGCGTATCTCCATGGGTTAGCTTCCGAGCATGTGGGGAGGTCCTTAACCGAAATCTTTTTCGGTTGTTTGAAGCCGACGAGAGTCGTCCGGAATTGCTCCTGAGTCTCGCGCAGCTTCTTGTCCATGAGGGCTTCAAGCATTTTGAAGACCTCTTGAGTGGCCGATGGAAGAGGGTCCGGGGTGGCAGAAGTCGAAGGAACAGGTTCCTCGGACGGTGCAGGAGTTGCTGGGGGAGCAGGAGCGACCTCGGTCTCCAAATCAGGATATTCCACCTGATCTTCCTCATAGTCGAGCTCCTCGCCCATGAGGTTCTTCTCCGTCTCTTCAGACACTTCCGACATACGTTCCACGTTGTCGGAATCAAGATGGCACTCACGCATGGACTGTGCCATGACTACGTCAGGTTCGACCACGATCTGGACGGTGGGGATCTGATCACGGGGGACCACTGAATCTTTAGATGCTTTTGGGAAAAGCAAGGCCCTCAAGTCTTCGTTGGGAAGGTACGGTCCAGTGGCGTTCTTCTGGAAGCCACACACCCATTTGCGTAGCTTCTCCCTAGCAATGTCCCTTGCCTCCGCAGTAGGAGGATCGTCGAACGCCTCGACAAGAAGACTTTTGCAGACTGTACAGTTCTGCGGGTCCCAATACTTCAAGTCGCCTTTCTTGGCGGCGCAGGGGGCGTTGGTCCGGCACGCCTTGTGCCCGTAGAAGTCCGGGCGCTTCACCCCGCAGAAGTTGCTCTCACACTTCAAATACTCCTCCTGTAAAAGAAAGAGATCATGAGTACATGGAAGGCATAAGAATGACTTACATTACTCTAAAATTAAGGATAACTTAATCTAAAGTTAAGAATAACTTAATTATAAGAACATATTAACCCTTTTACCCCCAAAGGACGTACTGGTACGTTTCACAAAACCCATCCCTTTAACCCCATGGACGTACCGGTACGTCCTTGCAAAAAAATGCTATAAAATTTTTTTTTTTATATTTTTGATAATTTTTTGAGAAAATTCAGGCATTTTCCAAGAGAATGAGACCAACCTGACCTCTCTATGACAAAAATGAAGGCTGTTAAAGCAATTTAAAAAAAATATACTGCAAAATGTGCTGGGAAAAAAATAACCCCCTGGGGGTTAAGGGTTGGAAATTTCCAAAGAGCCTGGGGGTAAAAGGGTTAATGTTTAAGATTAATGAGCGGGAAAGGAAGTAGATAGACACATACTTGTGAATCCCGCCCAGCCGGTTACCGTAACCTTATCCGTAGACAATTCTATTGTGCCCGAAGGTCACAATGAGGGAAATCCGTATGGATGAGCCAAGCTAGGCTTTTAACCGGAATTGTCCACAGAGTGTACTAGGGTCTGAGACCACTCAGAGCCCTGGGGGAGAGGGGAAATAGGATAAACCCCTTAGTAAATGTAGGTTCCGGCAATCGACCTCACTAAGATACACAGAGTATGCTGGAATTATTGTAATGTGCAATCAAACAGTATAGCCACTATCTTGGATGGTAAGACAATACCTATATGTAAGTGGCCAAGCTATCTGGCTGCAGTATATTGACTGTCGGCATGTTGCCGGCAGCCAGGGAAGGGGTACATGTCCCTTAATGTCTCATGAAGGTCCCGGCAGACCGACGGCACACCGGAGGCCGGTCCTGCAGGGGGGAAGGCATCAAGGCAGACACACTGAGTTTCTTATAAGGATAATACCATGGTGGCGACCGCCGGCACAGCGGCTGGTCGTCGGCAGGGGGCGGCGGCTCCGGCGGCTCCGGCAGCCGAAGGCTGACGTCATGGTGAGCCTTGGATCAATTCATAAGATAGATATGTATATGGTTGTATACCTAGATTGCCGGCAATCAATGCCGGCATGCGGGTGGCAGACTCCGAAAGTCGGCCGGCTGTTACTAGGTAAAATGAGGGGTGGGACGTCGGCGGTATGTCGACGGAAGGCGGCAGCCTCCAGCACACGGAAGGCTGACGTCTTAGAGGGGGGGAGGCATCTTATGAAAGGTCACCTGAGGTAGTGGCGGTTATCGCCGGCAGTAGAGACGGCAAGGGACCGTTACCAAGATAGAAAGAGAGAAAGGTAAGGAGGGATGGAAGGGGTAAGATCCTATACCTCTCCGGAGAGAGTGCACTCATGATAGGAGGGGATACTCCTAACATCCGGCGGCAGGGAGCCGGCAGGTGGCCGGGTGCCTGTGGTAACCCAAGGGAGGGATAGAGGGCACTCAAAGATGGGGGAATCCCCCGCCGGCAGGACCGCCGCCGGCAACCACCCCCATAGAACGCTATGAAGGGTAAGTGTACCAGAGCGGCCAGCTAGCAGGAGAACAAGTTAGCCCTACCACTCCACCCAAGGGAGGAGTTGTAGGACTAAGGACAGAGGTGTGTAGGCAGGCATACACCAAAGGGATAGGTGGGGAGGGAGAAGAAGGGGTCTTTCTAATGAGGAGACTCTGCATGAGAGCGGCCACCAAGGCAAGGGAGAACGCTCCCTAACCTAGGATAGGTAGCCCAGATCAAGAACGGTACTAATGTACCGTCCCAAACTATAATAAGACAGAATCTACCCCCAGAGCTTAACCTAGAGTAGGAGGACTAACTCCTAGGCTAGGAAAGCCTGAAAGACACATCGCTAGTTGCAGGGAGGAAGGAGTAACCCAACCAAGTGCAACTGAGGAAGGGCAGGGCCCTTCCTAAGATCTCAGGCACGACCCTAAGGGGGGGTCATTCCCTTAGGGTAGGCAGAGAAGCGATAAATACTCTGGTTGTAGACGAAATTCCCCTATATAGAAGGGAAAGCAAGTCTACCCAGAGGGAATACCCGCAGGCAGGGGGAATAGGGAGCATACAAGGGTTCCTACATTAGGTTAGGAAGGGGTTGATACACAATCAACTCGGTCCCTTATATGGTCCCCGAAGGCGAAAACACTTACATCACAGTAAATAGTATGTTTAAAAATGCAACAATCTTCATAACTTAACTTAGGAACACTAATATATATCATGCATGAAATCAAGCACTAGGCTCTCCAACCTAGGGGCTAAGCTAGCGATCTAGTATGGGGTCGAACAGCGACCGAGTCAGATGAGCGCTAAAACACGATATAATGATTCCCTAGCTATGAAGACTAAATAACTAATAATATTAATTAGTTAAATGACCGGAGAAGGCTGTTCTGGCTTACAGTACTAAATAAAGCATGCAACATGAACAGCGGCGCCGTAAAATGGCGCGTCCGGTATTGGCACAGCTCTGCCACAAAACACAATATTTTACGAAAAGTAGAAGTTACTTTACGGCCAGAGCTTATTTAAACAATACTGGGACCTGGTACTCAACTTTCCAGAAGAAGGCGAGGCTGAAGGTAGCGACATAACGGCGATGTAAGCTGATAAAGAAATCACTTGGGAAAAATCCGACTTAGCAAAGAAGCTACAGACGAAAGGATGAGGACGGATGTGACGTCATTTAGCAATGGCGCCCGTTTGTTTACGTCTCGAGTACCAAAAGCAGCCACGGATGAGAGTAACTGTAGAACGGCTCCTCAGTTACTCAACCACCTTTCCATATCGAAGTGTTAACTCTATATGGGGTGTAGATAGCTATGTGGCGTGTTAATACATGCGTCCCCTGTTGATATACGATATCCTAGAGGGAAACCTTTAGGGTACTCACACCAGAAGTTAGAATTCTTTGATAACCTTAAGTTTAATTCTCTGGGAATATCCACTGTAGTTAAATATACAGTACCCTAGGAAGCTACTGAAGGAACCTTCCATCAGGACGTCATGGCTTGAGCCCAAAAAGGAAAGTTCATTCACCTAGAGGGGGAGCTGGGGGCGAACGACTGGTACTCTGAGGTTCTGTCCCAAACTCAAAACTCATGTGCTGTGGCTAGGAGTGGGGAAAGAAAATCCTAGCCTAGCCCTACCCGAATGCGATTCGAGGTAAGGAGGGCTAGGATGTAGCCTAGGCTACCTCAGAGGGAGGAGATACCTTGGGTAAGGTAACTGGGGAGGATAGGAAGTATACCACAGCCCTACGTTAGGTTA